>NC_030417.2:18872146-19067146 GCF_001660625.3 Ictalurus punctatus | reverse complement strand
GCGATTTATCTGACCCTGTTTACAGGAGAAGTTTTAATGAATATGAACCTGAAAGCGAGGGGCAGGAGGTCACACACTCCCTGACTCAAAAGCAGGCTCTTAGGATGCCAGGTCTGCTAAATTAACCCCGCTTTGATAATGGAAAGGTTGATGAGCTGAGATTTCAAATTGTGGTTGTAAATATAATATAGCATGAGGGTTCAGGAAGTCTACAGCTCGTGCTTTTATTTCATCAGTTGTGAGAAATATAACTAACTGCCATTATAATTATTAAAATTAAATGAAATAGTTATTCATATGCGATTACAATGGAATTGATCACGAAATCTTCTATTAGCCATTATATCACTGCTGAATTCTTCTTGAGAGTCTGTGTTTATTCCATCCATTATTAAGTAAAGAATAAAACACTCCATGTCATGCTGTTATAGGAAAATAATCAATCACAAGGTGGTTTGATGAAGCAGAGTTATTCTTACCACCACAAATGCACAAATTATTCTTCTTATTCCTCTTATACAACAGAGATTTACCAACAGTTACAAACTGTATTAATTAATCATTGACAGCATACTTTTTATCCGTTTATGCTTATATTTAACGTTGTGGAACGTCCACGAAACAAGTTAGTTCCTGTTATCACTTACATCAGAGTAGCTCTAAATGGTCGCTCCCTCAGCTTGTCATGTTATCAATAAAACAAAAACATCTGTCCTGAAGATGCTGCAAAACATGAAACTGACACTGGAGACTCCTTCCATAAACGTTAAATAAACATCTTACAGAAAACATCAGCATAGCAATGAATATACACGTTCCTGTCCTATAGTACATTGTTACTATAGAAACGATAATATATTACAACGCTCGCATTGATTCTGACCGTTCTAGAACAGCTCTATGGTGCGATATACAAGTCAATTACAATTACACAACAATTATTAGTAATAAAAATACTTTTTTTTGTAAAAGCATTCATCTTTACTAACTGATGAAATAAAACCAGGCCTAAGGATTGTACTTTTAAAGTCAAAGAAAAAATATAGGCTTTACGTTTATAATGACTGTAAAGGTGAATTGAAATCTCAGCATATGAGTTATGTGAGATCTTTATCTCTCATAGTTTCTCCCATGTGACCTTTCAGGTTTTTATTGATGTGGGTCAAAGGTGAAACAGATTTACAAGAATGTGCTTGCTAATGAACAGCAGCAGCTATGTTCTACATTATTGACTACACATTTACGATTTTAGGGTTAAACTGTAGTGACGGTGTTATGTCTCTATAAACATACTGATGAATTTCTAGGCACTCTTAAAATATCCTCATTCCAAAGTGAAGCAGAAGCCAGTGTAGCCCAATTCAGGCTGGGGTAAAGGGGCAGTTCTGGGGGTTTTAAGCTAGTCACTAAGATGGAACCTTAAACACTGAGTTCTTATGGGAAGCACTTTAGCTCACACTGGGGTTGTATAATTTTCTGCATTTGGCTCATGGAGCTACTCGCTCATTCAAATTAGAGATTCCAATTTCACAAAATGGCTGACGTCGCCAGAAATCGTGGCCCTGTTAGCATATTAATTTCCCCTTGGTTAACAGGAAAGCGGTTGTTAAAGGAAAAAAAGAAATCAATATGTGGATGGATGGACAGGTCCATTTCCCTTTCAACACAATGCCTCTGGGAAAAAAAGCCAGTCGCAAAACACACACGGACGTCTAGCCTCCTACAGCCAAGTGTGCAAGATGTAACAAACCAAGCGAGCGAGCTTTGACACGACAAACACACCATTACCACCACCAACAACACACACACACACACACACCCCAATCGAGATGGAGATGCTCTGATGGAGAAACATCAGGAGTAAAAATCAATCACATGAACGGAAGGAAAGGAAAAAAACCCCAACACACACGCATAATCATACACACACACAAACACGCGTGTTCATTTCACTCCTCAGACGGACGCATGCACTGTTGGAAAGCAGTGCCAACTGCAAAGGAATGAGCAAAAAACAAAAACAAAACAAAAAAACGGGGTTGCAATGCCTGCTGGCTGTCCTCATGCAAAATGCTATGACTATTTCACTCCGTAAAATGAGCATTCAATAAGGAAAAGAATAAAAATAAAAATAAATAAATAAAAGAAAAGAAAGTGAAATTTACTAATTAAGGGGCGGAAACAAGAGAGAGGCGAGCAATAAAAGCACTCACTGTCGAGGTGCATAAAAAAAGGATATGCCCGCTCCCTCGTGGGTGCATCGAGAAAGTGAGGGTGAGCTGTTATTCATTTTCATATTTTATTTATTTTACCTGAAGAGGTGTTACAAGAAATTTCATCTGCCGCAACGAGGACGAAATGATTTCTGCAAGAGAAGATAAAATTCACAATGCCGCTTGCTGACTGGCTGTATGGGCGGTAAAAGGAAAAACAAAAAAGAAAGAAAAAAAAGGAGAAAAGAGGGAGGTGGAGGTGGAGGGTGATTTATGGCAAATGGGTTTCAGTTCACACACAAATAAGAGCAGAGCTCATGGTGCAGTCTCACACTCCACGTACTGCATGTAGCATGCTAGGAAGGGGGATGTGGGGAAGGAAATATATCATACAGCAGGGTTCGAGAGAATGAGACGTGATTTATGGATAAATATTTGTCAGTAAAGTCAAATGGGGTTTGAAAACCATTAGGAAAATAAGGAATAATTATTATTAGCAATTATTATTATTCATTAATAATCAAGCATTAAGTGTTATGAGTATGATGTGATATCGTTTGGATTAAAAAAGGATCCGCTGCATCTTCTTCAATTATATTCATTTTCCATCTATAAATCGACTAATCTCAGTGAAATACCCTGCTGTATATATAAAAAATATATATAAATATATGTATATAAATAATAAGACAGATGAGATCAAATCAGAAGTGAGGCACAGCGCAGCACACATGGCTAAACTCAATCCACACGTCCGATTCAATAAAGAAGTGCAAAATGCACACTGGTTCGGCTCTCGGAAGCTCTCGGGCTTCTGCTCTTTAAACCATGCCCTTCTCTAGAGGAATTGTGTTGTCGAGCAATGGCCTTAAGTCTATTCCTGAGCGTGTCAAGGCTCCTGAAACCACTGCAGGCATAGTGGCGTAAATCAAAGTGCTACGAGATTCAAAGCATTATAATGAAAATCTTAATATTCAACTGACACATGCATACAAATTTGTATGGCACAGGAAAACAAACGAAAGAATGGTAATGCTTTACATTAAGGTCCATTCATTAGTTAACACAAACTTCAGCATTAATACACCATGAGTAATATTAACAACTTAATTAACACTCAACGCTTTTATTTTTACTCTTCATTTCATCGGGGAGTAAAATGAATCGACAATGACCAACGGATTAATTAACAGGCAAAATTCACATGAAAGCTGAATCAAGTTGGACTATTTACACCTCAAGACCAGATTTCAGGAAGCTACTAGCATTTTGGAAAATGCTAACATTTAGCTTTTCATAAATGAAACAAAATTTTTGTTAATTCTTGTTTGTGGACCAAACGAACGCTAGTTAATATGTTATGTTTAACACACGTCAACTTTCTTACTTCATCTATATTACTTAAGGTTTATTAATGCTGAAGTTTATTGTTCATATGTTGACGCAGTAAATAATGTCAAATAAGAAAACCTTAAATGTAAAGCATCACCAAAAAAAAACTAAACAAAAAACATTAAACAGGACAGAATAACATTATGCATCTGCATACAACCAACCACACTTATTCACTACAAAATATTTAATGATAACATCACAATGTAAAACACAATGTAAGAGATAATGGACTACAGATCGTACCCGGGGTGGAACGTTATGAAAGATTACAGTATCATAACCAAACAAGCCAGAAGTATATCAGGTATATCTCAATATTTCTGCACAACGTTATTTCAAAGACAACATGAAACAAGCAAAACCATCAGTTCACCAGCAGGTTGAATATTGTTTACATTCAGAAATTGATAATTTGTTCAATCTTGTAAAGCTTTCTTAAAACTTTGATTGTTAGCTGATATATATATATATATATATATATATATATATATATATATATATATATATATATATATATATATATATATATATAAGAAAGTATATGACCCTGATTTCAAAATAGTTTATGCGATACATACATTATTTTTACCTGTATAGCATAATATTAACTATATATTTATTTCAGATTATTTTGTCATTTTAACCATGCAATACCCCTACTGTACAGTATGCTGCGATTTATACTTAGAATGAAAAAATAAAACAAAAGAAAGACAGAAAATATGTTTGTTTTATTGGATATTGAAAATTTTATAATGTAGGATGTGGTGTAATATGTAACATGATATATATATATATATATATATATATATATATATATATATATAGTACTTTATACAACAGTTAATTCTGGTACACTTATTTGATTGTGTTAGTGTCAGTTAGGGTCAGAAGGAGATGTGTAAAGCCAGCATGAAGTGAAGGACTGAAGTCAATGTGTAAAGGAGGGGTATATATGCAGTGTCTAAGGGAGGAATGTAAAGGCAGCATATAAGGAAGTCAGTAGGTCAAGTCAGAGTCTAAGGGAGGAATGTAAAGGCAGCATATAGGGAAGTCAGTAGGTCAAGTCAGTGTCTAAGGGAGGAGTGTAAAGTCAGTATCTACAGAAGTAGTGTAAAATCAGTGTCTAAGGCAGGAGCATAAAGTCGGTGTCTCAAGTAGGAGTGTAAAGTAAGTGCATAAGGGAAGAGCCTAAAGTCAGTATCTAAGGCAGGAGTGTAAAGTCAGTGTCTAAGGGAGGATTGTAAATTCTGTGTCTAAGGCAGGAGTGTAAAGTCAGAGTCTAAGGCAGAAGAGTAAAGTCAGTGTCTAAGTGAGGAGTGTAAATTCTGTGTCTAAGGCAGAAGTGTAAAGTCAGTGTCTAAGGCAGGAGCATAAAGTCAGTGTCTAAGGGAGAGGTGTAAAGTTAGTGTCTACAGGAGTGTAAAGTCAGTGTCTAACAGAGGAGACTAAAGTCGGTGTCTCAAGTAGGAGTGTAAAGTAAGTGCATAAGGAAAGAGCGAAAAGTCATTGTCTACAGGAGCATAAAGTCAGTGTCTCAGACAGAAGTGTAAAGTCAGTGTCGAAGGGAGGAGTGTAAAGTCTAGGCAGGAGTGTAAAGTCAGTGTCTACGAGAGGAGCGTAAATTTAGTGTCTAAGGCAGGAGTGTAAAGTCAGTGTATAAGGGAGGAGCATAAATTCAGTGTATAAGGGAGGAGCGTAAAGTCTAGGAAGGTGCGTAAAGTCAGTGTATAAGGGAGGAGCATTAAGTCAGTGTATAAGGGAAGAATGTAAAGTCAGTGCCTACAGGAGCGTAAAGTCAGTGTCTCACTCAAGCAGGAGCATAAAGTCAGTGTCTAAGGCAGGAGCATAAAGTCAGTGTCTAAGGCAGGAGCATAAAGTCAGTGTCTAAGGCAGGAGCATAAAATCAGTGTATAAGGGAGGAGCATAAAGTCAGTGTCTAAGGCAGGAGCATAAAGTCAGTGTCTAAGGCAGGAGCATAAAATCAGTGTATAAGGCAGGGGTGTAAAGCCAGTGTCTAAGGCAGAACTAAAGCCAGTGTCTAAGGCAGGAGCATAAAGTCATAAAGTCAGTGTCTAAGGCAGGAGTGTAAAATCAGTGACTACGTTTACATGGACAGCAGTAATCTAATTATGGACCTTACTCTGAGTAAGATAATAATGTGATTAAGTTGTTTACATGAATCGCTTTTAGAATACTCCTTTCATGTACCCGTTTTACATGTTTTAGAACATAATTAGATTAACAGCACACATCATTACGTCACCGTGCCACGCCCCTCCAGAATTTCACGTATCAACATACAGTTCGTCTTTGTTATGGTACTGTATACAGTTTTGGGTGTTTTTATTAAATTTTTTTTACGAATGCTTTAAGTGCAGTTCATTATTTGTCATGCTATACGTGCTAATAGACAACTGCTTGAAGCTGC
The DNA here is from genome assembly GCF_001660625.3 of Ictalurus punctatus. Taxonomy (NCBI): domain Eukaryota; kingdom Metazoa; phylum Chordata; class Actinopteri; order Siluriformes; family Ictaluridae; genus Ictalurus; species Ictalurus punctatus. Next base: position 19,061,107 of record NC_030417.2, on the reverse strand, counting down.
GGGTTGCGTCTCAAACCGTGAACTTACTGCCTATATAGTAGCCGTGATACATGTATTTTTCCCCACTACAGGCCTATAGTAGGAAAGTATGCGGTTTGGGACACAACCGAACTCTCTTCTTCACCGTAAAACGTAAAACTGTCGTGTGTGATTGTGTCCTGTCGCAAAATGTGGTGAAAACTCTCACACGCCCTTCATAATGTGATTAAGGTGTTTACATGTCTGTAATACACGTCGATAATGCGACTAAAAGAGGAGTACTCCACATGTCTTAATTCGCTTAGTGCTTACTTCGATTATAACCTTAATTAGATTAAGGTAAGTAAAAATTGCTCTTTACATGATAGTTTCTTAATCAGAGTATGGTCTTAATCGGGTTAAGAGTGGATTATTGTTGTCCATGTAAATGCAGCTAGAGTCTATGGCAGGAGTGTAAAGTCAGTGTTTAAGGGAGGAGTATGAAGTGAGTGTCTAAGGCAAGAGCGTAAAGTCCATGTCTAAGGCAGGAGTGTAATGTCAGTATAAAAGTGAAGGAGTTTATCACCGTCTCAGAGGGGAGTGTAAAGCCAGCGTCTAGGAAAGTTGTGTATAGTCAATGTCTAAGAGAGGAATATAAACTTAGGATGCAGGGAAGGAGTGTATAGTCAGTGTCTAAGAGAGGAATATAAAGTTAGTACATAGAGTGTGAAGGCAGTGTCTATGGAAGGTGAGTGTGATCTATCAGTTAGCATGCTACATAAACACAGTGAATGTGACCTGCATTCTCTGCATTACCCAGCCTGCATGACTCAGAGCACAGGTGTGACAAATGACGCATCACAACCTCAAGCTCACATCTAATTAGGGACACTGACTTGGCAGCCATTTTGCAGGGCCCCTTTTTAATTGCTGCTTGCAGCTATATTTAATAACTTAATGAATCATTCATTCGCTGTGAGTGTTTGGATAGAATCAGCCCTCTTAATCACATTAGCGGACTTGTTTTGAATGTGCACACCGTTCAACGTGACACTATTGACCGGAGGGAAAATAAAGCAGCTTGTTGCGGCTATGCAATCGAACAAATGAACCAAGCAGCAACTTTTGTTGTAGTTTACAAAAGCGTGATGAAAACATGACCCTCTATAGAATGCTGAAGAACACAAGTGTTAACTAAAGAGCCAGTTATGCATGACTGAACAATAGCATGAAAACACTAGCGTCATTTTTTTGTGCACAAAACAGATAATTTAACCTTCTAACCAGAAACCAAGAAACCATGAATGGTTCCATTCCTCACTTTGTCATTTCCCCCCATGCGCTTAATAAGAAGCCTCAAGGTTCATGAATGTAAAGGAACATAAAAGGTTAATAGTAATTAAGTAATTATTTAGTAATTAGCATAGAACAGCTAATTCAAGCTTTCTCAGTCAAGCAACAAAGGCAAGGTCATGCACAACAAGCCGTTTGGTATCTATGCAGCCTGTTCATCATGAACAAACCAAGTCAGTGTTCCTGGTGCAGAGAAACACAGCTGGTGTGTGTTGCGTGTTAGCACATGGATTCTGGGAACACCGGAGAACTGAGTGCATGCACATGGAACATCAAAGTTCACAAAGTTCAGTGGGCTAATGCAGGCATTGAGGCTGGACTAGAGGGCTTTGTGAAGTGAAGAACGGCAACACACTCTCCCATCACATCTGGCCTTGACCTCGGGCACTCAATATGGTGCGATCAGAAATTAAAATCCCGTCCACCTGCTTCACATGTACACTGAATTTGCATGAAAGACATTTTGGTATATTGTGCACTACACATGGCTGGAAACAATGACTTTAACACCATATATAATGCACTATTTATCAAAAAGGTGGCCATTTTAGATTAATGATAAATATTGTAATGTTTTTATAATTGGCACACTTAGTGAAGTGAGGATGGAATCAGATTTATTTTTGAGAAAACCTCTTGCTAGTCATTATTCTTGAATATTTATACGTATTTATATGCTTGTTACCCACAATGCATTGCAAATCTATCCATTTTAACCCACAGAAACAGCAGCAAGCATTAGGCTAATTTACAAATTTACAAGTCAACAAAATAAAATGTACAGTTAGATGTTATCTGCTAAATGCAGCTCTAAAATTATTGGCACTCTTCATTAAAACAAGCAAAAAATGAACGTAAACACTGAGTACTAATGACATATTTTGACCTAATTTAACATTATAAACTCCAAGAAACCACAAATGGTTTATTATGATTTAATAAAAAGATAATTAATTGTGCAGTAACAAAGCAAGCAGTTTTTCAACTGTGTACTTAAAAAAATGTATTTATTTATTTATTTATTTATTTATTTATTTAAATGTATTTTTTGAAGGGTGTCAATAGTTCCAGAGCTGACTCTGTACTCTGTAGTTTGAGGTCATACTGGTTTAGCAGCCATGTTTTTTTCTTTGTCAACGAGATCTTTCAGAATAGAGTGAAAAGTTGCCAGAGATCGACATGCTAAGACTTGGCAAAGATTAAAACTTTATTTTGTAAATATCTAATTATGCTTGATTAGTAAGCAATTTCACATCTGTTTTTGCTGTGAATGGTTCTCAGTGTTCCCCAGCGGAACGTGAATAATTAATTCTAGACAATTACACCGCAGAGTAATTTGTTTTTATTATTTAGCATAATTTAAAACAAATATGACCTTGTAAACAACAATCCATTACAGTGTTGTTTCCAAAAAGCCACGTTCAGATTTACCTCGGTTTCACTGCTTGGTGATCTCGTGGCAAGTTTCATTTTCTCAAAAACTATTCTTTTTCACCGCCACGGGCAAACAGCAGAACTCGATTGTGACTGAGAGCCGCACGATTTGCATAATAGACGTGACGCATTGGGGTTTCGGCCGAGACGGAGTTTCAACAACACAACATCATTTTGCAGAAATAATCCCCGAGGGCAAGTGTAAAAAATCTAAAATATCACATCATAAAACATACATCTGATCATTATATAAACTAACATCTATCCTATCACACTGAACAGTTTGTCAGACTAAAATCTTTCATCAATATTTATATTATTTTACACCACAATCAGAAGGTGTTGATTAATTTTCTATAACAGCAGCACTCACAATAACTCCGGCTGTAACATAAATCACAGGTTTATATTAATGCGCTCGTTCTAATACATTATCGTTTCTATAGTAACAGCTCATACATATGGACTACTGTATATGATGGACACTAGACGTAATCTGAGTAACAATGAACAGATTTGGAAATACGATTTGATATTTAACAAAGAAAATTCATTGATATGGTCAAGTTTTCTGTAAAGAGATGTTTATGTAACATTTATGGAAGGAGTCTCCAGTGTCAGAGCTTTGTTTGTAACACTGAGAGGTAAAGCTGCAACTTTAAGTTTTCCAACAGAACTAACTTGCTTCGCAGATGATCCACAACATTAAATGTAACTCTAAAAGGATAAAAAAAATGTGTACGTAATTAATAAATAGGAAACTGGCAGTAGTTGAAGAGAAATAAAACACTTGGGACACTTTGGAATGTGCCGTTATAAGGAAATAATCCCCTTCCAGGTGGTAGCACTAACTCTGCTTTGTGTTAGCATTAATTACTTTCCTTTAACAGCATGCCGAGTTGTTTGTTATTCCTTATTTATCTACTTATGATGATGCTTGAAACTGTAATGAAAATGGATCATACCATTAAGAGGTGGAATGGTGGGAGGTTTGGGGGATTACAGTGACGCTGTAAACATTACTGTATAAGATATTACGTTCCATGGCTGTTCCATCTGGCTGTTCCATGGACATAAGTAGGACTTTTTTCTTCTTCTTCTTCTTCTCTTCTTCTTCTTCTTATTATTGTTGTTGTTGTAAGAAGTTATTACAAATCTATGTACAATAATTATTAAAATATAAAACTAATACATAAGGCCATCTCTACTTCTTTACCATCATTAAAAATGCCATGATCTATGAATATGCATAAATATGCAAAGTGTAATATTCGCATATTTATCCTTGCGATCCCAAATATCTAGCGGCTAGTTAATGCCTGGTAAACTTTCTCTTGTTTCAGCTAAACCTGTCAAAATACAACTCCTCAACAACCGAACTTTTATCCATCGCTAGCATTACCTGAATACTAATTAGTTAGCTTATCAGAAACATTCTCTGGCTTCCGAGTAATGATAATGACGTCCTCTAATAATTTGCATGTCTGGTGTGATAGGTTGAAGATGTTGGGAATATTTTGTGACATCAGAAACTTTCTTTTTTATACAGAAATATCAAGAAACTGTTTTAAATTAAAATCCAATGTGATTATATAATCAGAATTAGCCATCCAAAACAAGTTCATAATTCGTAAGTTATTTAAAAGATTTTATGCTTTGGAGATATTCAAATTTTTAAGTTCCCATAAAGGATTGGGTTAGTTTGCATGCAAATGCAGGAAACATAAAATATAAATTTCAAAGAAGCAATAAAGAAAGTGCGATCTCTTTTCTTCAGCCTCTACTTTTTTCAACTTACTGTAAACGAAATTAGCAATTCGATTCCTTAAAAAAAAAAAACACACAGTTGAATTTCACATTTATAAACCACTCTGATCTTTAGAGACTGCAGACTGTCTTTATGCTCCAGCACATTCGTCCACAAAAGAGCAAACGCATGATTAAGGACTTAATTATCTCGCTACTTGAATCTCACACCTGACAACATTCACACCACCGCCGCCTCTGGAGAGGTTCTGTTAGAGGTGCTACTCACAGTGTGAACGTACTGGGTGCTCTGTGTGTGTGTGTGTGTGTGTGTGTGTGTGTGTGTGTGTTAGTGAGTGTGAACAGACAAGCCGAGAGCAACAGGAGGACAACACACACCACCACGCAAAAAAAAAGGTGACGTAATGAGGGCATGACACCATTCACAATTAATTAGTCAGCACATTTCACAGCACAAACACTCAAGTCATGCAAAAAGAAACCCTAAAGATTGACAGTTTATGAGACTGCAGCTCGAATATGACAGGATAATAAAGTGTCACTTTGAGCGTGTTAGTTTTTTTCTACAGAAAATAAAGGTCGCAGGTTACGGTTTTGACAGGAAGTCACGCGCTCATGTTGTGACATCAAAAACCATTATATTTACAGGATTTATTACCTTGAAAAAAAGGGAAATGTCAATATCTGACACGATGATTGAGAATAATTCATGTTTGGATCTCCTACCGAGAAGCACAGTCGACTTCAGAATTATTGGCACCCTTCAAGAGAATGGGCAATAAATAAAAATAATAAAATAAAAATAGAAACATTGTGCTGAATCACATTTTCTGCTAGAACAATAGTAATAGTTTTTTTTTATATGAAATTATATGTAGCAAAATTATTGACACTGCTAATTAAAAATAAAAAGCGCAAAAACAAGTTTGTTCATTCTTATTCTCCAGGAAGTCTAAGAATGTAAGAGATCAAAATAAAAATAATAATAATTTAATTTTGAGAGTGATGAAAACTACCCGTGCATTCACATGTTTAAGTTTGAAATCCTTCAGTGCAGGTTTCCCCCCCAAAAAAAATTTCTGAAGTTGACTGTATACAAATGTTTAATTTGTTTTCAAACAGGGATAGATTAGATGAAAAATGCTCAGTTTGATAACCGTACAAACTTCAACACCATATTTTTGGTATATTAACAAATCAGGGTTACAGCTTGAGATTTAACAACATGAAGAAGTAAACAGTATCAATCCACAGCTAAGAAAAAATAAATCATCTGATTGCCTGATTCATGTTTAATAAACTGTATATGCGAATCGTGTATTAGCCGTCTACTTGCTCAGTCTATCTACCAAGCAAGCATTAGGAATTTATCGAATGAGTTTCATATGTTTTAAGTAACATGATGTAAACAAGGAGTTCTGGTATACTGTCCTACCCTCTGAAAAAAAAAGAAAAGAAATCTTGTTCTTCAAAGAACGGATCAACATGCGGTACTGTAAAGTGGGGGAGATTTATTTTTCTAGTATTTTTTAAACAACGTATTGCTGAATTATGCTGTGTTTACTCAGCAGTGTGTTGTGCTTTTTACTCTGAGGGCTGTAAGAGAAAAGAAAAAGTCACAAAATGTGCATACATTTTTGTTCTGGAATCAAGTCAGTGCCTCTCCCATTCAACACTTATGTTCTATTCTGACCCAAATGCCCAGTTTTAAATTGATTCACCAAGACATGTTTGATGCTGGCTAATTTATGTATGTATGTATGTATGTATGTATGTATGTATGTATGTATGTATGTATGTATGTATTTATTTATTATTAAAAACCTTGTACTCAAGGTATGAGGTGAATATAGCCTAATGAAAGGCCACCATCTTAGACATAATTTTCTCACTTCAATTAGATATGACTCCACCCCTACATGCCCTGCCTCCCAAAATATGCAGGTGAAATTATAGCAAAATGGTGCAAATGTGAAATGTGGAACTTAAATTTGTAAATACAAAACTGTTTCAAAATCATGGTTATGCAATGCACATGACTATCTGTATCTGTATCTGTTCAGTGCACCAAACATCCATATCTGGATTAAAAACCAGAAGGGGGCCTAAACAGCAAGGGCTCTTTCTTTCTTTTTATTCTGTCTTTCTTCCTTCCTTTCTTTCTTCCTTCCTTCCTTCCTTTCTTTCCCTGATAGAGTACATTAGACTGCTTTTCTTTCTTTCTTTCGTTCTTTCATTATTTCTTTCTTTCTTTCTTTCTTTCTTTCTTTCTTTCCCTGGTAGAGTACATTAGACTGGTTTTCTTTCTTTCTTTCTTTCTTTCTTTCTTTCCCTGGTAGAGTACATTAGACTGGCTTTCTTTCTTTCTTTCTTTCTTTCTTTCTTTCTTTCTTTCTTTCTTACTTCCTTCCTTCCTTTTCCTGATAGAGCATGTTAGACTGCTTTTCTTTCCTTCTTTCTTTCTTTCTTTCTTTCTTTCTTTCTTTCTTTCTTTCTTTCTTTCTTGCCCTGGTAGAGTACATTAGACTGCTTTTCTTTCTTTCTTTCTTTCTTTCTTGCCCTGGTAGAGTACATTAGACTGCTTTTCTTTCTTTCTTTCTTTTTTTCTTTCTTTCTTTCTCTCCTTGATAGAGTACATTAGACTGTGTTTCTTCCTTCTTCCTTCCATCCTTTCTTTCTTTCTTTCTAAATTAAACTGTTGTGTCCTTAAACATCCCAGTCCTGATACACACCTCTAGTCTTAACTGGATGCCCTGTAAACCTTTCTCCCACACTTTCTAAGGAAAATAAACAACAACAACAGACAATAATAATAATAATAATAATAATAATAATAATAATAATGTATTCATCTTCGATTTTGGATGAGGTCGACTTCTAATAGTTATTAGCTACTTTAGTTGTGTAGCTCCAGTGCAAAAGTAAAAAGGTTTTAGGTAAAAGACTATATTTGGAGTGAGTGTAAATTTGTGTAATTTTATTTTGCATCATTCATTTAATACTAAAATGGGTCTCAGAGCATGGAACATCATTTGCCTTCATTTAATTTATCTTGTATTTATTTTACAGGTATTTCATTAAGTAATCTGAGACTAAATGAAGGTGAAGGTAAAACAGAAGTGTTAGAAATGTCTACTCTTTGTATCATAGGTATGGGTTTGGGTATCTACAGAGTTTCTACATTATAAACACTATTTACATTCTGAATCTTTAACACGAATGTTGTAAAATGAAGAGGGAAGGCATGGGCCAGTGAAACTCGATAGTGTGGGTTCATTTTGCAGTTGTAGTCCACCATGGACGCCTCCTGCCATTACATTTGCCATGACATCTCATTTGATTTAATTTGCCAATTAACGTGCCGTGAGATGGGAATTAGACTAATAAATCTGTGTGGCCTTTTTCCCTCTCCGAGGACTGTGAGGAAGGAGGGGGTCTGAGTTTGACCTCGGAGGGAAAAAAACAAAAAGAAAAAGCAAAACTGATCAATGCTGGAGTGCAATGCTCTGCTGGAGATCTGGTGTGTGTGTGTGTGTGTGTGTGTGTGTAAGTAGTAGAGTGTGTCTTACCTGTCACTATAGGCGGCAGCGGCAGCTGTGGCAGGCTGGGCGTATCGGTAGGCAGCGTAACCACCCTACAACACACACACACACACACACACACACACACACACACACACACACACACACACACACACACACAGACAAGAAACCATACAAAGGAACACTTATAAGGGATACTTGTTGCTTTATGCCCACTACCGCACCATCAGAAATACTTAATTACTTAATTACTTAATTGTCTGTCCATTTTAAATTGCATTACACATAAAGTGAAATATTTCAAGCCTTTTTTTTGTTTTAATCTTGATCATTATGGCTTACTGCTCATTGAAATAAAAAAAATCCACTATCTCAAAATATTAGAATAAAGAATTTATAATACTGAAATATCGACGTGAGAAGAGCTCGAATCAGCTAATTAACTCAAAACACCTGCAAAAATCTCCTGAGTCTTAAAAAAAAAGGCTTGAAATATTTCACCTTATGTGTAATGAATCTAGAATATATGAAAGTTCTCCTTTTGAATTAAATTACATGAAAAAAAGAGAACTTTTCCACGATATTCACATTTTTTGAGATGCACCTGTAAATGCTGCTTAGCTTCAATCATTAGCTAGCTTCCCTACAGGACGTTTACATTCCACAGTGGCCTCTTCCTACTCCTCACCGCATGTCTTTAATCACTGTTATTAAATATAATACTATAAACATGTGGAAGCGTAACATCAGAGGTTCATATAATAAACCTAAATCTCAAACCGCAAGGACGGAGGGGTTCTGTGTGCAGTGAAGATCCGCAGTTTCCCTTTTAAAAATTCCACAGAGAAGTGAGGGCACAAACACAAAGCCATCTGCCCTCGTGTTCTCCCCGGACTCTCTCCAAACTCAATCTCTGTCCTGTTCTCTCACTTCTTCACCCCATTCTCTCTCTCTCTGTCTCTCTATCTCTCTGCAGTCCTGCTCTTCTCTCCTTTATCCTTATCCGGGATGGTACAGTACACTTTTCCTCCAGGCTGTCACACTTCAGTGCTCCTCTCTCTCTCTCTTCTTCCTTTTACTTTTTTTGTCCTCTTTTCTTTTTCATCACTGCCCTCTCACCTTACCCTGCTTTTATCTTCTCCTCTCTTTCCTCTTCAAGGCTGCCTCCATTCATTTATTTATTTATTATCAATTTCTCCCTTTTCTTTTTACGTCTCGCTCCAAGCGTAATGATACATATGTTTTCAGTTTTGTCCCGATTTGATATATTTTATGTGTACTGATTCTACAAATGTTGTGATTAGGGTGTGCAATATCAGTATCAATATTGTGATATATATGAACATCATGATACGCTTTTGCGAACTAAGTAAACATTAAGTGAGCATCTTTTTACTACCTTTCCTCATTAAATACTCTTTGTAGATGTGAGAATACACATAAAATCTCTAAACTAGACTATTTTATTTTAAAATAATATAGCGCTTCCTTGGGCAGAACACTGAAGAGGCTCAAGTGACACACACTGCAACCATAACAATGCTACCACCTAGCTGTTAAAAGCTAACTAGCCCATATTATTTCTATTATTATTATTATTATTATTATTATTATTATTATTAGTGGAGTGCTTGCGTGACTAGACATCAACGCCGCACATATTCAGAAATGAAAGATTCCCAGAATGATGCCACAGTAAACATTATGATTACATGAAATTGAAAAAGAAAATCTCTAGATTTTTATCTACCAAAAAACCTTCTCTGCTCTCTGCATCCCCATTTTCACTCTCCTCTCCGAAGATATTACACTGCAGCATTCTCTCTCTCTCTCTCTCTCTCTCCTCTAGGCTATCACACTGCATCACTCCTTCCTCGCTCTGCTTCTGCTCCAGAAATGGGGTTTCCCTGCTTGACTAGGGTTGCCAGGTCTGCGTAACAAGAATCAACCCAGGATGCTGCAGATATTCAAATCTTTTTACAGGGACCATCTGATGAGGCAATTTTTAATGTGCTGATTTTGTTTAATTATTTCAGTTACATGTTGAATTCTGGACTCTGATTGGTCAGAAGATATTGATTAATTTTCCATGACAACAATGTACTTGCAAAGATGAATACGCTTGTTCTAATACGTTATTGTTTCTATAGTAACAGCTCATTCATGTTTTTGTTTTTTTCAAGCTAAGCTGGACGTTTTCAACTTTTCCGTATAAGGAGATGTTCATTTAACATTTATGGAAGGATTCTCCAGTGTCAGCACAAGGCAACGCTGTAACATAAAAAGAAAGGCTGGTGAGGGAATGACTGTATATAGCTGCTATAACATAAGTGAGCACAGGAACTAACTGGTTTTGTGGATGTTAAACGTAACTATAAATTGATTAAAAAAAAAGTGTATAATTTTTTTTTTTTTTGGCCATTTTGCTGTGGATTAAGAGGACTAAAACACTGCAGGATATGCTGTTACTGGAAAATAATCAACTTCACAGTGCTAATGGTAACTCCGGTTCATCACACTGCTCAGCTGTTGATTATTTTCCTACAAAAATAAATCCGGACACGGAAATTCTGCAGGAAAGACCTGGCAACCCTGTGCCTGATGACTCACTGCTTAATTCAGTCATCCTCTCTCTCCAGCCAGTCGTCTTGACAAATCATTTACTCACACAGTGTCAGAGAAGGACTGGGCTTTACTGGTGGAACGGGGAACATCTAGAACCTGTATTTAAAGCTCCCTTTAGTCCTGAGGCCACTCTGAGCACTGGGACAAAGCTGCTGGCTCCGGAGGAGTTACAGTGCGGTCAGGAGTTTAATACCGATCCTGAGCAAAGCCATCATTTATCTTTATGACTTGCAGCAAGGAAAGGGTGGAAAGGAGAGGGTGACGAAAAGTGAAGTGCTATGTATGTAGCACATAGGAGGGGTGTGTAGGAGGAGGAGGCATATCTGCACCGCTATACCCCGCTGCTGGGGATCGAGTGCTCCTGCGTGGGAGTGTGTTGTCTGCCCAAGTGCTGTTGTGTAAAAGAGACTATAATTGTCACACCTGCTACTGCGTTTGTAATTTCTCTATAATTCTCACCATGACATTTATAGATATGAGATACAAGAGTGACACATAATTGTATGAGACAAGTAAGCAATAAAACACTCGGCGTTGATCATTTTCCAATAATGCCATGTCCCAAAGAGCCGTATTCCTCTTTCGTACCATGGTGCTGTCGAGCTGTATCGAATCAGCATCGAAGGTGTGGATTCATTTTCCATAACAACAGGTTTATTTTAATATTAATGCACTCGTTCCAATACGTTATCGTTTCCATAGTAACGGCTCATTCGAGTGGATGTGTACGATGAGTGACCTGCATAATCCAAGATGTGCTTTTTTATTTCTCAAACAAAAACGTGTGTAATTGTTGATGTGGTGAAAATTTAAGGACTTTATTTTTTAAACATTTATTGAAGGAGCCTCCAGTGTTAGGTAAATGCTTTGCAGGATTCTTGGTAAGAAAAAAACGACAAGAAATGTTAGGAAAGAGAAAAAAGTGAGGCCAGTGAGGGAATAAGTGTTTATAGCTGCTATAACATCCGTAAATGCAGATAATCCACCATATTAAATGTAACTATAACTGCATAAAAAGCGCAACATATTCATTAATAAATAGCTGTTGAAAAACTGCACTACAGCATGTGCTTTTATAGGAAAATAATCGACTCTGAGGTGGTAACAGTAACTCCATCCATCACACCACGCTGTTGGGGTTATTTCCTGTAACAGCATGACAAAGAGTGTTTTATTCCTTACAAAGCACAGCAAATTTGCTTACAGTTATAATCGTTTTTTTTTCTTTTAAAGAAAGAAAGTCCAGTTGAGGAGAAATGACTATAAATGAAGCGATAGCACCCCCTTTTTTATGACCTGGCTGATTTTCCAGGACGTTTTATTGCCTGCGTTATTTTCCAGATCTTTTTCATGACTGGAAAAGCCTGTACATTTCCTAGTTTTCCAGGACATTTGGGAGCCTCTGACTTTGTAAGTGTAAAATTACTGACTGCAGTCCATCTGTTGGTGTGCATAATGTATTGGCGCCACATCAATAGAAAGGGACCACCGATGAGCAGACATTAGCTGGGTCATAGATAAAGCAGTGAAGACAAACAACCGCCTCATCAATCTTTATTTCATCTGCATTAATGAGGATTATAAATCTAATCTAGAGAGAAAGCTAGCCTAAGTAGTTAGCTGGTACAAGGTAGGACTAGTAAGAGTGTTTCTACAGAAAAAAAAAAAAAAAACGGTGTGAAAGGCCGTCTACAGATGATCAGTGGGAAAACTGTGATGTAGCAAATCCATGACTTGCTAGTTACAGTGGAAAAACGGGTAATATATCTATATGTCTCAATATCCATATTTATTTCATATAACCTTAAAGACATACCAGTCTTCTCAAAGAGGACATCAAACTTTGAGAGAAATGAGATTTTGTTTTGTTCTCCGTGTTATGTCCCGTCTACTCCACCAAAGCCAAGGACGACCAAAACCAGAAAATGTTTATGTTTGAGATTTAGAAACATGTTGAATGGGCTAGTCATCTGGATAAGGTAGCACTGCATCATTCCTTGTGATAAACATTCTTATCATACATACGTTGTGACTACTTTTGTGCAAAATGCTAATCAGGTGCAGCTTCCCTAACTGGAAGAATTGAATAGCTGATGTTGTAACACATTCCAAATCACAAAGTTACACAATAATAAATATAAGAGTTTATGGAGATAAGAGCTGAAGGTCATGTGACAGCAACTAGACATTTTTAAAGTTTTATATTTACCAAACTGACCTTAAAATATTGGGGTGATAGAAATATGTTGGGTTTTTTTTGTAAAAATTAATTTGCATAGCATTTTGTGAGTTCGCTAGTCAACCTAACATTTTAATTTCTTCAAATGACATTTCTATCGCAATGACTAAAAATAATTTTTTCATTTGATATTTACCAAGAGTCTAAACTAACTTCAATAGTCACTAACAATTTTTTAAAATTGTTACATTAATTAACATGATACTTAGTGTGTTTTTACTAATTAACGTAACAAAAAAAATCATTAAAAAAAATCATTTTCTCTGTGACTAAAAATGTTTTTTTTGTCATATTTACCAAAAACCGTAATTGACATTACCTTGGTAAAAAAAATTTTGTTAGGTTAATTAGAACAAATTGTCATGTTTGACACTTTTTTATTAACAGACTTGTTAATTGGAGATGAGGTGGAATGAAGTGGTGTAAGAAAGGATACATCGGTTCATACTTACATAAATATCTGCACCATAAAATCCATCCTGGTACACGACACTGTGTACACACACACACACACACACACACACACACACACACACACACACACACACACACAGAGAGATAGAAATTCCATGTAAGTACATGTTCCCATTCAAGTGCAAATGCTGCGTAATCTAATAATCCTGATTTAAATAACACGAGCACGTTCATAACTGCACTCAGACACACACTCAAACAACAAAACAATTTCTCTTTTAGATTGATCCATTTACAGCGATGGCACTCGCTCTTTTTTTTAAAATGAAGAAGCCCAATAAGAATGAAAAACAGGTAGAAAAAAACCCAATCATGCAGCAATATTCTATCAAACAGAATGGAAGCCTTTATTTAATGTCTTCAAGTGAACGAAGGATTTTCTCTCCATCCTATGTTTGCATTTGATATTTGTTTATTGAGTGTATTATTCATTTAGAGACTGCAATGTGATTTTTTCCCCCCTTTTCTCCAGAACCCTGAAGGACGCCGGCAGTGGTGAAAAAATCCTCGCTGGAAATCAGGACATGCGAGAGTGTGAGAGCGTGAGAGCGCGAGTGTCTCATAAAGTGCAATAACTCTAAATGAGTCATTCAGAATACGGCCCAGGTATGCGGTAACTGTATTACGGGAACAAAGTTAGAGGAAACAATCTCGAAGCGAGCCGCGGCGTCTTCAAAATCGCTTCTGTCAGGGAGAACACAAGATTTAAAAAGCTTTAGCTTCAAAAACAGGGACACCTTCAGAGAAGTGAAAATATAACAGGAAGTCAATCCCTTTACACTTATATTAAAGCTTTAAAACTTTGTGAAGGTTTTGAACAAACTCCAACATCACAGAACTAACCAAACTAATAATAATTATTGCATGTTTATTTTCATTTTATATCTTTATTGAGTCTTAGACTGCTTTCACATGCGCACATTCTGTTTAAACTGAACCCTGATTTGTTCTTGACCTCGGTGTGGTTCTTCGGTGTGGCAGATGAGAACACTCGGGTCTGAGAGCACCTGAGCGAGGTCAATTCGGTCTGGTTTCAAGTGCAACGAGAAAGCGATTCGACTCAGTATTGACTCGACTTCAGGAAGTGAATCAAACATGCCGCTATCCAACCTCTTCCACATACACAAGCTCACAGAAGCCTACGATTGGCTAGTGTTGCTCTAATTGAGAATATGCGCCTCCCACACAGAAACCCACACGGCCAGTTTTGCTCTCTTGCTCTTACATCCTATATCTAAATATAATTTCATACTGCTGGTCAGATAGAGATATAAACTACAAATCCTGATACATTACAGAAGGGGGAAAATAGAGGTGCTGAGATCCACCCTATACTCGAGATTTAGAGGTGTTCAGGTTTGTGGGTGTGTGTGTGATCTTTTACCCTCCGTACGCTGGGATGTGTGGTGGAGGAGCTGCTGCCCGAAATGTGTTGTACACGGTGCGTCCTCTCCCTCTTAAGTGTGCCCCTCTGTAGGCTGCAGCCGCCGTGGCAGCTGGGTACGGGAAGCCTGGCACTGTACACACACACACACACACGAATTAGGAATTAGCTGCTAAAACTGCATCTGACAGCCAAAAAGGGTTTCATTTTTAATTTGATCTGGTTTATAAAGGTGTGACTATGTAACTGCCACAAATCATAAAATGGCAGCTTTAGGGGAGAAAATGGACGCCATTAAATATAAGCATACAACAAATGGTACTTTGTCCTAAACATTAAAAACCGAAGTCTATCTAGCCATAGAACTTTGCAGAAGTTGCACACAATACACATAATACAGTACACAGTAAAAAAAGTTGCCACAATTAACAAAAATGTGATTTTAACAGTAAAAAGAAACAGCTAATTAGATGAAAACTTAAATAGCTAGTTAGCTAAGCTGTTATACCGAGGGGATGTCATTGTGAGGGTTAGCTTGGTAGCTAATTACTATCACCGTATGAAATAAAGTAATAAAATAAAACATCTTTTCTTTCCAAAAAAGAGCGGAATCCACCGCAGTAGCATATAATGCTATAAAGTCGGTCAATATGGTGCTAGACATTTTTTAGAAGCCCTTTTTAAAAGATCGGATGGAACGGAAGCACATGTTTTACACTATTTTCAAAACTGTTTACATTTACAAAAAACACTGCAAACCACAACAAAGTTCTGAATAATAAAAAATTTGTTAGCCTATGATTTAGAGTGGCCGATGTTTAAGTTCTATGCTAGCTATGCAACCTAGCTAGATAGCGAGCTCACAGCTGTAACTTGGATCGGGTTGAGATATCAAATTTCCCAGTTATTAGCAATTAAAATGCTAGGACACATCAAACTGAGACCCACTTCAGAAGTTCATAGAGCGTCAGGAGATGCTAAGTATATGTACAGCTTAATTTTAGTCATATTAAGTCTTTTCTTAGTAATTTACCAACATATCTGAGGAAAATGTTTATATTCCGGACATTTTTGTCTCATTTCCATCATTATTTAACTTCTATTAAAAATAAAGTCATATAGCTAAGTGCTGTATTGCAAATGCAAGCTTTAAGTGCATTTACATTCCCAAGTCGCCTAGCAACTTTTTTCAGAAAACTCAGATTCTGGGCTTTGTTAGTGGTCAATGCTAAGTATATTTATAGCTAAATTTTAATCAAACAGAGTTCTTGGTAATTTACCAACACATCTGAGGAAAATTTTGATATTCTAGACATTTTTGTCTCATTTCTACTCTCTTTCCAACATTCCATCTTAAAATAAACAAACAAATAAACAAGCTAAATACTGAATAGCTTCAGTCATTAATTAGCTAGCTTCCCTACTGGGCGTTTAGATTTCCCAGTTGCCTAGCAACAACATTCTCACGAATTTTAACTACTATGGCGTATTCGCATGTCGAAATCACAAAAGCATTGTTTATTTCATTATATAACAAGAAGCAAAAATAACAGGAAGTAAAGCACGAGATAAACGGATGGCATTACACAACAGGAAGTGAAACTACAATGAAGGAAAACACAATTTATTTTTATGAGGCTGTTTTTTAAGCACACTAATTTAAGCAAAAAGCAATAAATCCAACTCTAAAGTGTCTCGCAAATAAGCTCATATACTGAGAAAAAACACACACCATCCATTTAAAACCTAAATTAGACAGAAGGCGCAATAAAAAAAATGCAGAAAAGTAAAATGTAAAGAGATTTATGGGCTTGGAGAGAGAGAAAAGTACAGTATTGCTTTTTTTATCATTAATCCTAATGGAGTGATGATGATGATGACATGAGAGAGGTAATTTAAATGGAGGAGGAGGAAGAGGAGGAGGCGCTCTTTCATCCTTTATTTATACAGTTTTAAAAAGATGTCATCTAATAAAAATGTAACAGAAACACTGAATCATTCATTAGACGCATGAAAAATTTAGTGCTGGATGAAAAGGGCTCGGGTGTAAAGGTGAACACAATAATCGTTCCATTTTACCTTCATGTCTTTAACCCTCAAGTGAGGCCTCAGAGTTAGAGGTAATGTAAAAACAAAATTAAGATATCGGAAACAAAGAAAGTGAAATATATAAACAGTGAAAATTTATGAAATATTACATCTGTTAACTTGATCGGTGTGTTTTATCCAAAGTGACTTAAAAAACTGAAGAAGCAAAAAGAAGAAGTGATACAGTGATATGCAACTTTTTTTTAATTAACACTAACAAAAATAAAATAAATAAGATAATAAACTAATTGTTTAAGATAATAAAATAATTCCATTTATTAGAATTAAAAAAGATTACAGAACATCACACAATTGCCTATTCTAAACACGAGTGTGCAGAGCTCAGCTGTTATAAAATATTACACAATTTATTTACACTAACGTTCACCTGTGTCACGAATCGTGAAGGAGCAGAGATAGGACGGATGCAAGTGCAGGATGGACAGTTGTTTATTTGAAAGAGAGACAGGCAGACAAATCCAAAACGTGATCCAAAACGTAATCCACAAACATGCAAGAGGTCAGGCGATTGGCAAACAGGCATACACGGGGCAATCCTGGAATCTAGGTCGTGGTCACGGAAAACAGGGTCGATAATCAAAACGAGAAACGAACTATGACGAGGAACTGGAAGCGGATAATCCAGCGCAAACTAACTCTAAACATGGGACGTGACTGTGACTATGACTACGATACGAAGTAAACTAATTCTAAACATGGAACGTGACTATGACTACGATACGAACTAAACTAACTCTATGACAATAATCTTCCGCATTGTGTGCTGGGAGGCGCGCGGTATATATGCGGACATGATCAGCATCTAAACTGCTAGCAGCTGAGAGCAATACAGACCCACATGAAATCCCAGCCAATGACAGAACAGGGAGGAGACATGACAGAAACATAAACAAAACACACGTGTCCAGATGTCATTACGGTCAACAACGGAAAAGCAGGTGCTTGCGCATTCGTGCTTAGAGCATGCTGCTTCAAGGGGGAATCATGACAGAACCCCCCCCCAAAGGCACTCCTCCCGGAGTGCCATGAGTCATCCCATTTAATTGGCGGCCCCGGCCCCCTGGGCTGAATGTCCCAAGCAGAGCCAGGAAACTGCACGGTGTTCTTGGCGGCGCAGGTAAGCGGAGCGACGTTCACAGCAGGGCTGGCAGACTGAGCGAAGTCCTCGGCGGAGCGTGAAGGCAGAGCGACATCCACAGCTGGGCAGCCAGGCTGAGCGAAGTCCTTGGCGGAGCATGAAAGCGGAGCGATGTCCTCGGCTGAACAAGGAGGCTGAGCAACATCCACAGCCAGGCAGGCAGGCTGAGCGAAGTCCTCGGCGGAGCATGAAAGCGGAGCGACGTCCTCAGCTGAACAGGGAGGCTGAGCGACGTCCACAGCAGGGCAGGCAGGCTGAGCGATGACCTCGGTGGAGCAGGGAAACAGAGCACTGTACTCGGCAGAGCAGGGAAGCAGGGCGCCGTCCTCGTCGGAGCATGAAAGCGGAGCGACGTCCGCAGCGTGGGTCTCCGTGCAGCCAGGGAGAGGAGCGTGGGTCTCCTCGAAGCAGAAGGGGGGAACGATGTTTGCCATGTAGCAGGAAGGCTGAGCGACGACCTCAGCTGACCAGGGGGGCTGAGCGACGACCTCAGCTGACCAGGGGGTCTGAGCGACGTCCACAGCTGACCAGGGGGGCTGAGCGACGTCCACAGCTGACCAGGGGGGCTGAGCGACGTCCACAGCTGACCAGGGGGGCTGAGCGACGTCCACAGCTGACCAGGGGGGCTGAGGCTCTGAGGTCACCAGGTGAACCTTGGGCATGGGCGAAGCTTGGGTGGCCGTGTCAGTAGACTCGGGCGTGAGCAGAACTTGGCTGGGCGTGTCAGCAGACCGGGGCGTGAGCAGAACTTGGCTGGGCGTATCAGCAGACCGGGGTGTGAGCAGAACTTGGCTGGGCATGTCAGCAGACCAGGGCATGAGCAGAACTTGGCTGGGCGTGTCAGCAGACTGGGGCGTGAGCACAACTTGGGCGACCGGGTCAGTAGACTTGGCCGTGAGCAGAATTTGGTCATTAGGCTTAGATATTAGCAGAGCTTGGTCAACTGGATCAGCAGGCTTGGACATGAGCTCAGGGATGTGAGACTTGGCTTGGACCTCAGGGACTGGAGACTTGGCTTGGACCTCAGGGACTGGAGACTTGGCTTGGACCTCAGGGACTGGGGACTTGGCTTGGACCTCAGGGACGTGAGACTTGGCTTGGACCTCAGGGACGTGAGACTTGGCTTGGACCTCAGGGACGTGAGACTTGGCTTGGATGTCAGAGTCTGGAAACTTGGCTTGGACATCAGAGACTGGAGATGTGGCTTGGACGTCAGAGACTGGAGGCTTGGCTTGGACGTCAGAGACTGGAGGCTTGACTTGGACTTGGATTTCAGGGACTTGAGACTTGACTTGGACCTCAGAGCCTGGAGGCTTGACTTGGAACTCAGAGCCTGGAGGCTTGACTTGGACCTCAGAGCCTGCTGGGGGCTTGACTTGGACCTCAGAGCCTGGAGGCTTAACTTGGAACTCAGAGCCTGGAGGCTTGACTTGGACCTCAGAGCCTGCTGGGGGCTTGACGTGGACCTCAGAGCCTGGAGGCTTGACGTGGACCTCAGAGCCTGGAGGCTTGACGTGGACTTCAGAGCCTGGAGGCTTGACGTGGACTTCAGAGCCTGGAGGCTTGACTTGGACTTCAGAGCCTGGAGGCTTGACTTGGACATCAGAGCCTGGAGGCTTGACTTGGACTTCAGAGACTGGAGACTTGACTTGGACCTCAGAGACTGGAGGCTTGACTTGGACTTGGACCTTAGGGACTTGAGACTTGACTGGGACTTGGACCCTAGGGACTTGAGACTTGACTTGGGTTTCAGGGACTGGAGGCTTGACTGGGATTTCGGGGACTTGAGACTTGACTTGGATTTCAGAGTTGAGCTCTGCATGAGTTTGCCTGTAGTAGTGGGTAAATGGCAGGGCAGGTTCGCCTGCCAGACTTACCCCCCTGAGAAGTTGTTCTAGCTCGTCCTTCGCCTCAGGACTCCCGAATCGCATCATGAATTCCCCCACAAACTGTTCTACACTGTCCAGGTTCCTACAGTGCTTATCTAGTTTGAGCTGCACCCATTGATGGGCCAGTCCAAAGAACCGGGACCACATGAATCGGAGCCATTGCTTCTCCTCTGGCTTAGGGTCTAACAGGCTGGCGAAATAGAATTGACAGTCTACCAGAAAATATTCAGGGGCACCAAAAAATCCGTCAAATGGATCTCGAAGCTCCATAAATGTCCATCATGACAACCTGCTGGTGTTTCGGTAAACTACTTCACTTGCTTACTTACATAAACCTTTAGCTAACTAACGTTAACCCCTAGCTAACTTACATTAACCTTTAACTAACCTACATTAACCCATAGCTAAAATAAACACTAAATTGCTTGCATTACCCACTAGTTAACCTACATTAACCACTAAATAACATGCATTAAACCCTAGATAGCACATGAATGCCTAGCTAACTTAAATTAACTAATAACTAACCAAAAAAACCCCACTAGCATGTCACTAGGTAACATGCATGACCACTATCTAACTTGATCTAACATTAACCTTTAGCTAAATTAATTTAATCCCAAACTAGCTTTTATTACCATCTAGCTACCATTTATTAACCACCAAATACTTTTGAGCTGCCTAAAGGCCCTTTCACACTGAGCGTGATGGGATAAAGTGAAGTGAATCACAGATGAACGGTGCTTCCACATCGAACACGAAACGACTGATTGACTTCTGATCATTCACGCCTGCATTATATGTGCCGTTGACTGAGAATGCATTTTACGCCTGCACACAAGGTGGCGCAAAACCGCTATTCAGCTGATCGGCCTATCGCCTTTGACCACTGAGAAGAAGAGTCACTTAAATGTTGGTGCACAGCACCACAACACAAATGGTTAAGAAGCACAGAAAAGATGTTTTTGTAGTCGCTATGTCTTTTATCAAAATGTTCTCTGTTCTCAGACCTTGTGCCCTGTTGTGTAACAGCAGCGGCTCCGGGCACATGATCTAAAGCTCCAAGCTAAATTTCATTGCGGACATACTGGTCGAAAATAAAAATCTCACTTCGTCGCACTGTGATTGATCATGCCCGGCGTGAATAGGTCCATAGGGATCTATTGTTTCGATTCAAGAGCGTCATCACTTCGTACATTTGTGTCACGTAATCGTGCTCAGTGTGAAAACCTCTTAAGTAACAATAAGCAAAAGTTTGCTTAGCTAGTGTTTAGCCAGTAAACCCAAGATATTGATTTACAGGTAACAGTAAATATAGATCATGTAAACAACTGATAAAATTAGCATAAGGATGGATTAAAAAATTGCATATTGCTGCATATCATCCTTCTCTTATTTATAAACTTTAAACTTCCCTATATTTGCTCACACTTCTGTCCAGCTGAAGGCTTTGGTCCTGTTTGAGGCTTTACCCAGCATGGGGTTTCATCTTCATTTATTTGAGAGTTTTTCATTTAAACATGAGATGCAGCACTCGTGGAAGGAAAAACACAGAATGACTAAAATATCTTTAAAATAGTGGCGCTGCAGTGGGCAACAAGAGGAGCTCATGATCATCACACATCATTTATTTTCTCTCTCTCCCTCTCAGCATGTGACAGGTGTGTGTGAAATCTAGTGTGTGGACATGTGTGTACCTGAAGTTCCATCACTGCAGTGTGTATAACGCAGAAAAGAAATGTGTGATATGTGTAGCGCATTTAACGCATAAACAACTTAGATTACACTCCCTCATTCAGTAGTGATGAAAGACAGAGAGACAGAGAGAGAGAGAGAAAGAGAGAGAGATGGAGAGATGATTTTATATATATATATATATATATATATATATATATATATATATATATATATAAAGAGAGAGAGAGAGAGAGAGAGAGAGATGGAACAACAAAATATTGGGAAAACCTGAGCGTCATATATCAAGGAGGGAACCCTGGACTTCATTTCCTAGCAGCCACTGCACCATATTACATCATTGTCACATGAGCACCTGCATCTGTATCACGTTTTTTGTTTAACAAGCACTCATATATAGTCACTGTTTGCGCTGCTTCCTCATCTTACGTATTGTCTGTCCATGCTTTTGTCCACATGTCGATGTTTAGTTTTGCTACAGTATTTTGCCTCATGCTATTGTGTCTTTGTTTTTTGTCTGTTTGTTTATTAAATGTTTGAAATCTGCGATTGCTTCTGTCATCCATCTTTGTAATGTGACAGAACGTAAGACCTAAGACTCGGAAGCAGCAGATTCATTATGAAATACCTGGGCTTCA
Organism: Ictalurus punctatus; assembly: GCF_001660625.3. Taxonomy (NCBI): domain Eukaryota; kingdom Metazoa; phylum Chordata; class Actinopteri; order Siluriformes; family Ictaluridae; genus Ictalurus; species Ictalurus punctatus. The sequence continues at coordinate 19,038,862 of NC_030417.2, read as the reverse complement.
CTCTGCCACCTGTTTGAGAAGAACTATGCTACGCTACGCCAACAGGAGGAGGAGTACTTAGCTGCGCTACGTAAGCAGCAGGAGGACATGGAGGAGTCCGGGTACAAGTGGGAGCCTGTTAACTGGGCTAGTACCATCTCCCACCCTCCCTCCCCCATTATGGATCTAGTCCAGCAAACGGAGTCAGCGGAGAACGTAAGTCAGCCTCCATGCTCGTCTGAGGATGTTGCTCAGCCTTTCAGATCAGCTGAGGATGTCGCTCAGTCACGCTGGTGGGCTGAGGATGTTGCTCCATGTCCCATCATACCCATGTGCTCCCCTCTGTTCGCCAACCCTGCACACAATGCCGCTGTGCTTGCCTGCTCTACTGAGGAACTCGCCCTGCTTTACTGCACTGCTGAAGGCATCACTCGGCTTTACCGCTCCGCTGAGGAAGGCACTCCGCTTTTCTGCTTGGCTGAGGACATCGCTCTGCCTTCCTGCTTGGCTGAGGACGTCGCTCTGCCTACCTGCTCAGCTGAGGACGTCGCTCTGCCTACCTGCTCGGCTGAGGACTTTGCTCCGCTTTCCTGCTCGGCTGAGGATGTCGCTCTGCCTTCCTGCTCGGCTAAGGATGTCGCTCTGCCTACCTGCTCGGCTGAGGACGTCGCTCTGCCTACCTGCTCGGCTGAGGACTTTGCTCCGCTTTCCTGCTCAGCTGAGGATGTCGCTCTGCCTTCCTGCTCGGTTGAGGTCGTCGCTCCGCCATCCTGCTTTGCTGAGGACGTCGCTCTGCCTCCATGTTCCACTGAAGACGTCATTCCTCTTCTTTACTGCGCGCCGTATGTCACTCCCCCTTTCTGCTCCACGGAGGGCATCGTTTCCCCCTCGTTCTTCACGGAGAGCATCCATCCTTCCTTTGACCTCGTGGAGAACCTCGCTCCCCTCTATGGCCTCGTGGAAATCTTGGCGCTTCCTCAGGCCTCGCAGAGAACATCGCGCCCCTCTCCTGTCCTGCTGAGGAAGTTGTCCCACTGTCCTGCCACGCTGAGGATGCTGCTCTGCTTACCTGTTCCGCTGAGGATGTTGCGTTGTTTTCTTGCTCCGCTGAGGAAGCCGCTCAGTCTCCTTGTTCAGCTGGAGACATCTTGCCCAGGGGGCCAGGACCGCCAGAGGGAGGGAGTGCATTTTGGGCGCTCCAGGAGAAGCTGGTTGCTTAGGGTAGCAGAAGGGGCTAAGGGGGGGGTTCTGTCATATATCAAGGAGGGAACTCTGGACTTCATTTCCCAGCAGCCACTGCACCATATTACATCATTGTCACACGACCACCTGCACCTGTATCATGTTTTTTGTTTAACGAGCACTCATATATATATATAGCCACTGTTTGCACTGCTTCTTTGTCTTACGTATTGTCTATCCATGCTTTTGCCCATGTGTCGATGTTTAGTTTTGCTACAGTATTTTGCCTCGTGTTATTGTGTCTTTGGTTTTTGTCTGTTTGTTTATTAAATGTTTGAAATCTGCGATTGCTTCCGTCATCCATCTTTGTAACGTGACACTGAGGAAAAGTAATAGCGCGTGAGGCAAATAGAGGAACACTAGGAAGGAAGAGGTACATATAAGAGAAAATGACAAAAACAGAGAAAGTTACAAGACGAATAAGGAGGGTAAGTATGACGGAGAGGTGGAGAATAAAAGAAAACAAAAGACTGGACAGTGAGTGAGAGAGACAGGGGGAAAAGGGAGAGAGCAAGACAGGAAGTATGACAGTGAAACAAGAGTAAGTGGAAAAATGAGAAAAAGAGACAGATAGAGGTAGAGGGAGTAAAGAGAGAAAAGGAGAGACAGAGGAAACAAAAGAAAGAACCAGAAAGACAGAGAACAAGAAAGAAGAAGAAGGAGAGGGAGAACGAAAGAGCAAAAGTGAGGAAAGTGCATGTGAAATAAAGAGTAAAGGAAAGCGATAAAGAAGGAAAGAGAATAAAAAGTGCAAGAGAGAGAGAGAGAGAAAAAATAAGAAAAGATTAAGAGAGAAATTAATGAAAGGGAGAGAGAATCCAAAAAGAGAGAGAGAGAGAATAAAAGAGGGAGAGAATGAAAAAGAAAGAGAATGATAGAGAGAGAAAATAAAAAAAAGAATACAAGAGGGAGAGTGTATCAAAGACAGAAAATGAAAGAGAATGAGAGAAAGATGAAATGAAGAGAAAATATATGAGAAGAGAGAATAAGAGCAAATGAAAAAGAGGGAATGAGGGAGAGAGAGTGAGAGAAGGAGAGTGTGAGAGAGAGAAACAGAGAGAGAGAGAGAGACAGTCTATGTTGGGGATGAATTATGACAGTGTGGAGTCAGTAGTCACTGCCTGTCAAAAACCATAAAAGTCCATAGCTCTCTCTCTCTCTCTCTCTCTCTCTCTCTCACACACACACACACACACACAGAGACACAGACACACAAAATATGGATCACACCTTATAACTCCACCGGAATTCATCTCTCTGGCTGGATTCAAGCGTAACAGCAGTCCCCAATCATTGTCAGTTCACACATCACTCATCTTTTTTTTTTGTCAGTATTTTAAATCTTTGGTGTGTTTCTGCATTTGTCCTTCTTGAATGCTCAATACGCAGCTCTTAACCATATTCTTGAGGTGTTTGACCTAACAGTTTATGACGTGCTATCACCAGGCTGGTGTGTTCATGCCATCGTGTTCGCATCTTCCCTGAAAACACTTTAAAAATGGAGGTACGTTTTTAAAAACGGCTAGTAGAAGGATGTCAGTATCGAACTGTGATCAGAATCATTCAGTATCCAGAACTCAGTGTTAAAAACGGTACATAATGTGATCGCTGCATCGCTAATGATAACTTCTTCGGCAGCGGAAGCAGCGAATCGTAAATGTAGCGAAGTCATAAGTAAGTACAATTTATTATTTTTTATTTTTTTGAACACTGAAAATATTTTAGCTTTGTTGTTGTACAACCCCAATTTCGAAAAAGTTGGGACAGTATGTAAAATGAAAATAAAAACAAAGAGGAGTGATTTGTAAATGTACTTTGACTTGTATTTAAACAAAAAACATACAAAGACAAGGTATTTGATGTTTTACCTTATCAACTGTATAGTTTTTTGAAGGTATTTATTTTAAAATTGATCCATGCAACACATTCTAAAAAAGTTGGGACGGGGCAATTTAGGACTAATAGCGATGTGACAAGTTGAAATAAGAAGGTGATGTGAAACAAGTGAGGCAATCGTCTAATCATAGCATATAAGGAGCCTCCAAAAAAGGCCTAGTCCTTCAAGAACATTGATGGGTCGAGGCTGGCCAATCTGCCAACAGATGCTTAAGTGAATAATCCAACACTTTGAGAACAACATTACCCAAAGACAAATCAGTAGGATTTTCCGCATTTCACCTTCTACAGTGCACAATATAATTAAAAGATTCAAGGAATCCGGTCAAATCTCGGTGTGTAAAGGGCAAGGCAGAAAACCACTTCTGAATGTGCGTGATCTCCCTCAGATGTCACAGTCTTAAAAACCGTCATGAGTCTGTAATGGATATCCTGACATGGGCTCGGGAATTCTTTGATAAACCTGTCAGTCAACACCATTCGCCGCTGCATCCACAGATGCAAGTGAAGGCTTTACTATGCAAAGCAGAAGCCATACATCAACACTGTCCAGAAGCACCGCTGACTTCTCTGAGCTCGGTCTCATCTGAGATGGACAGTAGCACAGTGGAATCGTGTTTTGTGGTCAGACGAGTAACATTTCAAATAGTTTTTGGACAAAACAGCCGTCGTGTTCTCCGGGCCAAAGAGGAAAAGGACCATCCAAGCTGTTATCAGCGTCAGGTCCAAAAGCCAGCGTCTGTCATGGTATTGGTGTTTGTCAGAGTGTCAGTGGCTATGGCATGGGTAACTTGCACATCTGTGAGTGCACCATTAATGCAGAAAGATATGCACACATTTTGGAGCAACATATGCTGCCATGCAGAGCAGGACAACGCCAAACCACATTCTGCCTGGATAAGCAGAGTGTGCGGGTACTAGCATGGCCTGCCTGCAGTCCTGATCTGTCTCCGATTGAAAATGTGTGGTGCATTATGAAGTGCAAAATAAGGCAATGAAGGCCCCGTACAGTTGCGCAGCTGAAAAAAAATGTGTGAAATAAATTATTAAAAGAAAAGGTGATGTTACACGGTGGAAAACAGCCAACTGTCCCAACTTTTTTGGAGTGTGTTACAGTCATCAGATTTGAAATGAGTGTATATTTTCAAATATAAATTCAATTCACAAAGTAAAACATCAAATAATGTGTTAATAATGTGTTTTCAATAAAGTACAGGGGGAATTGAATTTTCAAATGGCTTTTTTTTTTTTTTTTTTTGCATTTTCCATACGTTTTTTTTTTGGAATTTGGGTTGTATTTGACATGAAAATAACTCCACATTTACAAAACCGGATGCGAAAGGTGAGGACTCAAAATGAGAGGCAATTAAATTTGAAAAGTGTCTTTTTTTTTGCTTTGTACTTTTCGGGAGACAATGCCTGGGCTCTGAGCCGGACTTCTTCTCTTGTCTGTCTTTATTGGCTTTGTAATCCGAATGGTGTTCTATCTCAAAGCGTGCACGCTGTTCAAATGTGTTCAGAAAAAGAGGACTTAATTAATGTACACGTTTAATTGTCTCCTTACACATGTCGGGGTCGGTCCGCATTGTTCCTCGCCCTGAGCAATCTCGCGTTTCATATCAGAACGGTTCATGTTCTCTGGAAAATTACTGCGAATTCAGGTCTGTAATATTTACATGTACTGATAGTGATATATATATAAGAAATAAAATGCTTCAGGACGTGCTGCAATAAGAAAATAATGAGGCGAGGGTTACTGTTCCTGAAGGGTTTTCTTCCTCTTAAATCAGAACAATTTGCCAACAATAACAAATTCATTAATTAAAGTACGATTAGTGTACTTTTTTATCCATTTGTAGTTACATCTATTCTTGTGGGACGTCCATGGAGAACAAGTTATAAACAGTCGTTCCCTCACCAGCCTTGGTCTTGTTACCAAGAAACTGTAGGCGTAAACTCCTCTGTCCTGCTGAAACTGGAGATTCCTTCCATAAATGTTAAATAAACATCTCCTTACAGAAAACTTCACCATATCAACAATAATAGTTTTCTTTAAAAAACGTTTAAAATGTTATTCAACACCTTCTGACAAATCAGAACACCTTTGATTACTTACATACAATATACAACCCCAATTCTGAAAAAGTTGGGACGGTATGGAAAATGCAATAAAACAAACAAAAAAAGTCATTTGAAAATTCAATTCTGTACTTTATTGAAAACACATTATTAACACATTATTTGATGTTTTACTTTGTGAATTGAATTTATTTTTGAAAATATACACTCATTTCAAATCTGATGACTGTAACACACGCCAAAAAAGTTGGGACAGTTGGCTGTTTTCCACTGTGTAACATCACCTTTTCTTTTAATAATTTATTTCAAACATTTTTTTTCAGCTGCGCAACTTTACGGGGCCTTCATTGCCTTATTTTGCGCTTCATAATGCGCCACACATTCTCAATCGGAGACAGGTCAGGACTGCAGGCAGGCCATGCTAGTACCCGCACACTCTGCTTATCCAGGCAGAATGTGGTTTGGCATTGTCCTGCTCTGCATGGCAGCATATGTTGCTCCAATACGTGTACATATGTTTCTGCATTAATGTTGCCCTAACAGATGTGCAAGTTACCCATGCCATGGCCACTGACACTCTGACACACCCCTATACCATGACAGAGGCTGGCTTTTGGACCTGACGCTGATAACAGCTTGGATGGTCCTTTTCCTCTTTGGCCCGGAGAACACGACGGCTGTTTTGTCCAAAAACTATTTGAAATGTTACTCGTCTGACCACAAAACACGATTCCACTGTGCTACTGTCCATCTCAGATGAGACCGAGCTCAGAGAAGTCAGCGGTGCTTCAGGACAGTGTTGATGTATGGCTTCTGCTTTGCATAGTAAAGCCTTCACTTGCATCTCTGGATGCAGCGGCAAATGGTGTTGACTGACAAAGGTTTATCAAAGAATTCCCGAGCCCATGTCAGGATATCCATTACAGACTCATGACGGTTTTTAAGACGGTGACATCTGAGGGATCGGAGATCACGCGCATTCAGAAGTGGTTTTCTGCCTTGCCCTTTACACACTGAGATTTGACCGGATTCCTTGAATCTTTTAATTATATCGTGCACTGTAGATTGCGGAAAATCCTACTGATTTGTCTTTGGGGAATGTTGTTCTCAAAGTGTTGGATTATTCGCAGATGCATCTGTTGGCAGATTGGCGAGCCTCGACCCATCCTTGCTCTTGAAGGACTAGCCCTTTTTTGGAGGCTCCTTATATACTATGATTAGATGACTGCTTCACCTGTTTCACATCACCTTCTCATTTCAACTTGTCACATCGCTATTAGTCCTAAATTACCCCGTGTTGCATGCATCAATTTCAAAATAACCGTTTACCTTAAAAAACTATGCAGTTGATTATATAAAACATCAAATACCTTGTCTTTACACAATTTTTGTTTAAATACAAGTCAAAGTACATTTACAAATCAATCCTCTTTGTTTTATTAGCATTTTCCTTACTGTCCCAACTTTTTCGGAATTGGAGTTGTACGCTATATATAGCTAAAAGTTCTGCATAGTTCAAAGTGTTAGCTTCCGAGCTGTAAGGTTAATGAAACGAAGCTCTAGTCACCGAGTCACTGAGTGGTCCATCTCGTAAATCAGAAGCTTACACTCAGAATAAGAGCTCTCTGTAAACATGGCTGCTCCAGAACAGGCCACTCAGGCTGATTTATTTTGGCCGTGATTAAAGAAGCACCATGATGCCGACACCCTTTTTTTTAGCCCTCAATCAAGTGAAGCGGTTCGAAGAGCTTTCCAGAGTCAGGCCAATCATGCCATATTAATGACCTACTAATTATAATTAGGATAAAATGGTGGAGCATCTGATGCATTCCTTCACTCTAATGCGTCGTTCTGGGAGGATGGAAAAGTGAGACAAACGTGGATCAATTTCAGGAATTAGGTAAACGACTGAAGAAATTGAAAGTATTGATTTTAATTCCCCCCAAAAAACATTTGTGAGCTCCTCGATTTCCTTGTCAAATTAATCTTTTATTTTTATTTTTTTAATTCCGTCCCATGCTTACATAAACCGGCCCTTCTTTTATACTCAGATATAATCACAATTATCTTGCTATCACATTATTTTTAGCAAAAGAGGAGGTAAAAAATCTCCTCCGGCGTTTGCTTCCTTCCTCTTGGAGTTGGAAATGAAAACAGACCCCAGAAGCATGCATCCTTTCTCAATCCCGCTGTTTTCACAGATGCATGCTGGGTTTGCAACGGAGTCCACAAGCCCCCTGCTGGTGGGGCGACACACACAAACAAACACACACACACACATGCACACAAACACACACACACACACAGAGTGCCAAAACCGAGTCTGTGCCAAACCCTGCGCCAGAGAAGCCTGTGGTTCACCCCGGAGATTTCACACTTGGCTGAAATGGAAACTGTGACTTATCGATACACATTGCATTGAGGGTGATGGAAAAGGATTAATTTTTAAATAAATGATGAAGTGTACTCCAGTTCCTGATGTTCTTCACCTTACTTACCCAACAGAAGTGGATGGAAATACAAAATTCTCATTTTCTTCTGCCAACCTTTCCATCTTTGCATAAAACAGTGTTTCTGCTGCCTGAATATTAACAGCTCTGCTCCTGGTTCTCCCTGCCCTGTTTACCCAAATATTAGCTCCACAGTTTGATCCTGAGCTCAGGGTGCCTTGTAACGGACGGGTGTCCCTTTCTGAGCGTATTCCCACCCCACAACTAGTGTTGCTGGGACAGACTCTGGATCTACTCCAACCCTGACCAAGATAAAGCCTGTCATGCTGTGCCACCTCTGATATCAATCAAGTTTTACTAATGTGCTGGGTTTTTAAAAATGGATGAAGCTTAGGTTTGACCCATCAGAAATGTTCAGTACAACAAGGTCTTTCTCAACACTTCTTGGTCTTCTGGAAGTACCTACACAAAGTAAAGAGATTTCTGGAACTAGAGCCCATAAACTAACTTCCTGAGATTCTGAATAGGTTCCTGCCAGAACACTGGTGGTCTCTTCTTTAAGTACGAAATTTGCCTAAGCTAATTTTCTGCAAGGTCAAAATAGACAAACCACATAAAAATCAGGACAATGCTCAAGTCGAGTGCGAATGTACAAGGACATGTTTTCAATCAAAATGGTGTATAAAAGTGTCAAAAAAGCATGTCATTTTCATGCCCTAGACATCATACTCCATCTCTCCAGCTTCAATGCGACTATATTATATAAGGAGATTTTTTTAGTTCTACTTTGGTGTGTTGCTGACTTTCCCATGCCTCGATTTTCCAGGAATATTATGAATGTCCACATAATGCAGTACAATCAGATGGCTGTAGATCACCTCCACATGCTCACCTGCATAGAATTCTGGGCTGTAGACTGCACCTACCACAGGATTCAACTTCCAGCCTGAATAAAAAGAGAGACGAGAGATCAGACTTCAGTAATATCTGTTACTGATACTGATGATGTTAAATCATGGCTAACTGAAAGTGACAAGGCCGTAGACTGGCGGATTTTAATCGTGCAGAACAAGCGCTCTCGGGATCATTTTGTTTGTCTCAGGCTTCATCTTACAAGCCTTTTCATTTTGAAACATACAGAATTACATATAGATTCTGTTTTGAACCACTTTATCACTTCATGCAGTATCTGTTTCTGGACTAGTCATGGCGGTGGAAATAACAGCGAGACAGACGGTAAAGAAAGCAGGCTAAATATACTTCAGACTTCATTTGCTTTAATAGAATGTTCTCACTTTCATATCACTGTGTATGAAGTGTAGATGTGCCCGCCCGCTCCCGAAGGAATTCTGACCAGCTATCGTTGTTGTCATTATCCAAGCCCACTCAACTTGTTCAGAGCCTTTTGCAAACTTGTTTGTAGACACTACATGGTGGTTCAACTCTCAAGTCATTACTAGCCTAAAAAAAATCTCCTAGACACTGATGTAGACATCATTTCCTCCATCTAAGAATGAGCATGAGCTTCCATGCTGCGTGCTCTCAGTTCCAGAATGTTTCTGAGCCTTGTTAACACCAGTGCATTTAAATAATAGGTACTATTTTTTATATCAATTGCACATTTATTGCACTGATTTATTGATATTCGTGCAGTTTGATGCATTCTATGCTGTTGTCTATCAGTGTTTAACCGCAATAATAAAAAAGCCTAAAAAATAGTGACATTTTTGCTTTAACTAAGGAAAAAAAGAACAGTCGACTACTTTCTTGAATGAGTTTGTGAAAAAGAATATTTATGCAGCTCTTATTCTATAGAAATATGTATTAAAAGAGTGTAATGCAATAACTAATTAGACGAAGCGTGAACTTGGGTTCTTACCGTTTGCATATGGGTTGACGGTCTTTTTGTTTGTCATTACTCGTGCTGTTGCATTGTTCACCTGAGCACAACGAAAGTAAAGTCAGTACAAACATCACAAGACAGGACAGCTTAAAATATTTAAGCAGTCTGCATGCATTACACTAAAAAAATGAACATAATCCGACAGTTGTCATAAGCAAGAGTTGACTTTAAACAGATCTCATTCATCAATACTAAAAAAAGGACATACAAAGCAAATAAATCAACATTTACAACAGTGTCATCATGAAGAGACTTTTCAGCATGCATCATCAAAACATAAGACCAATTTGAAAGAAAATGTGGAAATGAAAAAATGAAATCAAATAAATAAACCCACACACACACACACACACACACACACACACACACACACACACACACACACACACACACACACGCACACACACACAATGCACTTAACAAACGAAATGCTTATCGCACATGAAATAACATGCAGTGGAAAGAGGGAGGAGGTTAAAGGAAAAAAAGGGAAAAATGTAAGTTAAAAAAAAAAGAAAGAAAGGAAAACAGAAGGACAAACAAGTGAGGCATTGTGCAACATACACGAAAACTTTAGAGTAGGTTGGAATTGTTGGAAAGGAAGCAACATTTAGCATTCAAACACTCGGGCCAAGAGCCTTTTTCGTCTCATTGCAAGAATATCAAATGAAAAACAAAAAGAGAAAAGGAAAAAAAAAAACTCAAGAAAGAAACGCATTCCAGATTGAACGACAGCTAAAAAACAGGGTGCACTGGTTAACACAATAAATGGAGTTAACAGTCGGAGTAAGATGTGCAACGAGTCAAGTCCAAGCCAATCAGTGCCTGTCACGCATCTAATAAAGTCCACGTGTACCAAGAGAAAACAGTATCAAGGAGAACGTAATAAAGTCAAAAAAAAAAAAAAAAGATCACGTGGTTTGCAGCGCGAGATGGCAGATGGATTTCTCCACTTACCATTCGGATTTCAGCGTGTGTGTATTGGCTAGTGAGAGTTTGGTGAGGGCTCTACGGGCTACCGTAGGAGAAGAAAGGGAGGGGAGGGGATGAGAAGCAAAATATGCAATGTCTTACTAAAATGCGACAACACGTCACATCGGAAAATAAATAAATCAATAAATAAATAAATAAGGAAAGAAAGAAGTGGAGACAGTGTTGAGTGGGAAACCAGTGGTGGCGAGACTCATTGTTTCCTCGCAGTTGCATAATGCAATTTCTTTCTCAAAATGTTATTTTTTCGGTCTATTTTTATTTCAAGTCAAGGACAAAGAGGCCTAAATTGGAAAAGCCAGCATCGGACCAATTAAGGGCTCCTTCCGGATGTAGGCTGCCTACGTTTGGAGTCACAGCGTATCCCCTGATCAACCTCGCAATAAGGCCATGTCAGATGAAAGCGGGCCACTCGTTAATGACGTAACAACACACTGCACCCGTTAGCTTGTTAAATAAAAATGAAAGCAGATGTCAACTTTAGAGAAGGACGGATATCGAAGCGATACAACTGTCAGAGTTCAATGAGTGAGGCGAAACCAAACGGGTAAAAGGTGAGGGGGCAGGGTTTTGGGGGCAGGGAGGAGGGGGGTGTCTCACACACACATGTGAAAGAGGAATCGACGTATTAAATGAGAGTAAAGCAGACACAGAGAAAACACTGATAAAAGCAACATAGAAACCAAAAAAAAAAAAACAAAGATAAAAAAAGAGTACTGTTTTTCGAGAAGGGAAATATTTGTTACATGCACCTCTATTTTACGGCCTTCTACCACCGTGCCGTGTAATTTCTCCCTCGCCCTGTCCGCATCAGCACTACTTTCGAAAGTTACGAAACCAAAACCCTGCATGCAGGTGGGAGAGGGGGGAGAACAACATGCACATCATTAATTCAGTCAGAAAAAACGATCACGAGGACCAACCAAAAAAACGATAAGAGTAATAAAAAAACAACCCTTTGAGCTCTACCTCACTGCCATTCTCTTACACATTACTGCTGCTGCTGCTTTTACAGACCTCCCTGCTCCTTTTTATTTGCCCCTGCGCCATGCAAGCATCAACACGGGCAACCATTAAGCCAAAGGCGTGAACAGTAATTTACCAGTTCAGTTAGAACCTCTAAAGAAAACAATAAAAAAAGAACAAAAAAAAAACAACGAAACATTATCTAAAGTCATGATAGCTATACCTTTAATAGTTAAATATACTAATAAAAATGTTACGTTTTCTTTCCCGTCTGATAATTCATATTCAAATAAATAAATCAATGTTCACAGAAATGGCATAATGTTAAAACATAAAATAAAAAAAAAACCCAAATCACAGCGAATTCGGTATTTCATTAGGAAATGTACGTTACGATGTAGAGAAAGAGTGAGTGATCAAACTGAACTTAGAACAAATCATTTCAACACAATCTCATGGCAAATTTTAAGGAATTACAACTAATGAATGCAACTAACCCTGTCCGTTTTCTTATAGTGCATTCACATGTGATATGTCAGAAATGCAGCAAATTACAAACCAGTTACAAACTCGGGGGAATTCTCTGCTCGTATCTGTCAAAATTGGTACAAATTCGAACAAACTGAATTGGAAGGATTTAGCTGTACGGTTGTACAATAAGGTCAACACACAAGCCCCACCCCTAACCTTTGTATATTTTCATATGAAATGGTTCACGATTAGGAGTCTGAAAGTGTGAAAAGCCATTAAACGATGTTAATATATATATTACCTAACTGTTAGCTCATGCTGCCATTGCATTACCATAGAAACGACGGTGAATGCACCTTTTAACCCCAACCTTTCATCACGTTTCAAGTATTAATTCTTAAAAATTTGCGATCGTGAGATTGCATTAACAATTTAAATGATGTATTTGACTGCTCAGCCTCTTAATTCAAAAAAGGGATAACTGTTATGACGATTATAACTAATATAATTATTGTGTAACATGAGTGGCAAAGGTGAATCTGGGCTTGTACAGGGAGTTAACAGCAGATCTACAGCAGCTTTTGTGAACTTTTTGCTAAATGATTTCTCCAACAATAGCTTGTGCATTAAAATAAAGAAAGACATTGAATTAAATTGCAATCATGTTCCCGTTTTTCATAAATTAATCAAGCACATTAGCAACACTGTATTTGTATATTGCATAAGAAGATATTATTATTATTGTTGTTGTTATTATGATTAATATTATTATTATTATTACTACTGTATATTATACTGTTATTGAAAGCATGCAAAGGAAACAGATTTTAATACATACCTTAGAGCCCCTCTCATTAAAAATGATTTCAACATCTAAGATTTTACCAAATTGCTGAAAGAAAACAAAAAAAAAACCAAATGATCAGAAATTTTTTCATCCCTTATTCGTCACTTATGGTCACCATTCATACTGATGAACACCATTAATGCTAGCCAGCTAGCTAACATGGGCTAACCTGACAGGTTGTTTGGGATTTTTTTTTTTAGTAATAGGTCAACTCACAATTTTCACTCCTAATGCTAGCTATCTAGCTAACATGAGTTCTCTGCGAGCGTGTCCATATTCCCCAGATTTATATGGCATATAATGAACACACAGTGATTTAAAGCTGGAGTTAGACTTCAGCATAAGTGAGAACTGGGACACGTTCATCCTTTTATGACTGTTTACTGTGTTTTATAGTCTACAATATGGCATTTCTTCAGTTTAGTGTATACATTTCACTATTGTTCATAGAGTTGTCCATGTAGTTGAACTGTATGAATGTATGAATGTAGACTAACAGCTATTTTAGAGCAGCACAAATGAGGGTGCAAAATCTGTAACCTAGTTCATTTTCCAAGTTCATAACTTTCATAAATTTCAAGTGTCGATGAAGGATGTGTGGATGATGTGGATGAAGGATTTTAAACTAATGTATGTTGTTATTCATTTAAACGTTTCTTTGGTGTTAAAAGTTAAAAGTTAATAATGTTAACAAGTCCCTGAGAAAATGAGTCCTGACTGAGTCCCTTTTGCTAGCTGGTTACCATTTTGCTGATCGTGTTCACCACTAACACTAAGCAGCTAGCAAAGATCTGACAGGTTTTCTAAGGATTTTAAGTAATAGTCTAATTCACAAATTTTCACTCCCAATGCTATCAAGCTAGCTAACATGAGCTAGGATTTCTGAGAGGATTTTTAAACCATATTCACGAATTCTCATAATCTTCACCATTTACAGTAGCCAGCTGGCTAAGAAATGCTAATCTGACACAAATCTTTCACAATAGTCACCACCAACTCTAGCCAGCTAGCAAAGATGCACTAATCTGATGGATTTTTTAAATGATAGGCCAATTCCCAGTGCAAGTTAGCTAGCTAACATGACAGGATGTCTGATAGGATTTTTATGTAATATTCACAAATTTTCAATGCTAAGGATAAATCTTAAATGCTAATGCTAGCACGCTAGTTGACAGAGCTTACCTGACAGGATTTCTAAGATAATTTTTATTAATGTTTATAATATTCCCTAGTAATGCTAGCTACATGGATAATAAGCTATTGTGACAGGATATTTAAGATAATTTTCCTTATTAATCTCAAAGGTGAACATAATGAAATCAAAATAATGCTAAGCAAACACATGTACTTGCTATCTCTTCATTTACTCAAAAAAATCTTTTTTTTTTACTTAAGAACTCTGGCGAGTTTATTACTTAAGAACTATTTTTTTTAAATATATATATACGGTGTGTTAGATTCCTGATGAATTTTCTTAAATGTGAGTTGAAAAATTCACATTAAAAACAGGACGCTTTGCTAATATTATTCTGAAAGCGTCGCCAGCGTAGCTTATCTCAGGCCAAAAGGCTCGAAACACTTAATATCAGGTGCATTTTCACAGTGTCATTCTGAATAAGCCTGTGCATCTGCGCCGGTGCTCGATGTCATGCTAGCATAACCTCGAGCGCAGTAAACAGATGTACTCTAACACCCAAGCTGAGATGGTGAGAGCGGGAAAAAAAGCAGGTACTCACGCCGAACATTTGCCTGAGGTCTGGATCTCTGAACCTGAAGGGAATGTTGGAGACGTGGAGACGCTTCGGCTGCGTCTTGTTTTCCGTGGTTTCGGAGGACTGCGTCTGTTGCTGGCTGTCTGTCTGTGCTGCATCGTCTGTCTGCTGTAAAGGAAAAGGATGGATGGAGAAATACGTAAAAAAAAAAAAAAGAGAGAGAGAGCGGGAGAGAGAGAATGAAAGAAGGGAGGAGAACAGTTAGGTATAAGAATGTAATGCATGTATTTCACTGTAAAACTCAACAAAAGAGGCTGTCTTGTTGGTTTCCCAAAAGCTCTACAGTAACTTTGTGTTTTTGTGAAAAGGAAACCGTATGTCATAGGTTTATACCTATGACCTCCAAGGGTTTACACTGAAGGCAAATCAAATAACCAAATAATATTTCTTGCTGTCTAAAGGGGTTCTATGTGGAATTCCCGGAGAACCTCTTAGGATCTACAGAATCTAAGAACTATTTAAGAACTCCTAAAGAACGTGTGAAGTGTTCTTTAGATGATTCTTGGTTCCAGATTTATAAAAGTGTTCTACTTGGAACCTTTTCTGAAAGGGAAGGTTCTTCACAGAATATTTTATGGGTCCTCCTTCAGAGAAAGTGAAGGGACCAATCCAAAGAACCTTTCATCTTCTTTAGATGGTTTAAGGGTTCTATTTTTCTAAATGTGTCTAATTTTCTGAAAGGGAATCCCTGTGTTCTACATAAAACCTTTAACTATTCATGACAGAAAATAAAAGGGACAACCTTAAGAACCCTTTAGGGTTCTACTTGGAACTTTTTTGTGTTTTTTTTTTTTAAAGGACAAAAAAAACCCCCCAAGAATCCGTGAAGAGTACATGGATTCCCCAAGTGTTCTTTAGATAGTTAACAGTTCTAGGTTTCTAAAAAGGGTTCTATTAGGAACTTTTTCTACAAGGGATGCTCTGTGTTCTAGGGTCTTACATGAAACCTTTTAAGGGTTTATGAGAGAAATTGAAAGGGACAAACCGAAGAACCTTGTCGGCTGCAAGGTGGAACCTTTTTGTTTTTTAATGGACAAGTACAAAAACTTCTCTCAACTATCCAAGGAACATTTTCTGAAATAAAAACTTGCATTATGGTGCCAGGTAGAACCTTGTCGTGCACCAATGGATTTTTGCATATAGGAGGACTAATGGAGTGCTTGTAAAAGTAATGGCACCCACCACCAGTAGCACTGCAAAATATCAGTAGTGTGTGCACCTAGACAAATTCATTCAGACCCGAAATGTGTAAAATGATATTTCCGAGAAATTGAGACTTTTTAAAGTCAACCTGTGTCATGTGCATTGTAATATAAGGTCATAGTTGCTCAGCCTGTCTCTCCGTGACGTCCTTTGGAGCCTCGGCTCCTTCTCAGCAACAACCAGGCGAGTGGAAGCTTCTTTCTAGCCACCTGCTCCTAATTTCTGTTCTATATGGAAAACATATGTGTATCTCTCGCACACACACACACACACACACACACACACACACACACACACACACACACATGCACTGGTGCCTGATGGCTCATACTATAGCAGTGTGTGAGAGGGGGTTGGGGTGTAAAAAAAGGCTGTATGTAAAAAGTGACATGGCTGCCTTCTCCGTCTCACTCTCTCTATTTCTTTCTGTTCTCTCCTCTTCTTCCACGGCTGACTGGCGGCCAGTTCTCTGTGCCTATCTCCCAATGAGCCAGGCCTCATGCCTGTGTGTAGTGTGTGTGATGGGCTTTAAATGTGTGTGTGGGCTTTATGTTTCTGAGATACTGCCTTAGCTGGAGAGAATTTCCGCAGTTAGCCTTTTTCTCTTCTTGTGTGTGTGTATGTGTATGCGCATAATATGCGCATATGTTTATTTCTCTTACTACTGTCTCATTAAACAGGAGGGGAAGCTTAGTTCAGCTCGTCTCAGTTCGGGCAGCGCCTGGAGATATTTTTAAATCTCAAAGAAGACTGCAATCATTGTGGCATCCTTTGCCCAGTCCTTAAAGACATCCTGTCCTCAACTGTCCTGCTGTCCTCACGCTCAGCATAAGCATGCTTTCAAAACAGCATTTTCACCCCAAATCATGTCATTTTACATCGTCCAAATAATGCATCAACTACTATAATAACTAAATAATCAAAGTGTGATGAAGTGGAATCGCTGATACTGTCCCAAAGCATTTTAGTTCCCATCGCTAACAGTATTTGAACAATCACAGAATGATATGTTGTACTTTTTATACGTTTATAGTTACATTTAACATTATGGAACTGTCACTCCCTCATCAACCTCTCTTGAAGTTAATAAGACAAAACTGTTACTGAGAAACCACAAAGTTTCTGTAAAACCTGACTGTTAAAAAGTGCCAACACTAGAGACTGCTTCCATCCATAAATGTTAAATCAAACTCTCGTTACAGAAAACTTCACCAAATCAACAAATATTTAATCCGTTTATAAGAAGCGTGCGCCGCACAAGTTCCCTGTGAACGAGCTGCTGCTATAGAACCGAAAACGTATTAGAACGAGCGCATTAATATAAATATAAACCTGCACCACTCTTCAGGGCTGCTGTTGTACACCTTCTGACCAATCACAATGCAGAATTTGGTTTGGCTGGTCAAATGGTTTCCTGTTCACTATACTGTACATGATCACTACATAGGATTTAACATAATGATGTGTATTTGTTTTGTATTGAATTAGATAATTGATGAAAAAAAGTCACCTAGACACGAGATGTTTTGTACATCAACACGTTTTATGAAGGTGTGTGTGTGTGAGTGTGTGTGAGTGTGTGTGTAATAAACTTGCACCTAAATGAGTGTTTTATGTCTTTGGTATGTCTTCAAATAGGTGTGTTATTATCACAGGAAGTGCTCTGGGCTATTCCATCAGCAGCATCGCATATTAAGGATGGAACGAGATTAAAAAAAAAAGAAGGAAGATGACACCCCGCTGATCTGAACACGTACATCAACTACACAAATGCCGCAAGCTACAACAACGAGAAGTAGACAGAGACGTAAAGAATCGCACTGGTAGTCTTTCAAGACACGAACGGCCCCAGGAAAAAAAAATCAAAACAGTATTGTGTGATATTACAAGTCATAAAGAAAATCACGCCCACTCCTCGAGAAACAACAGCACACAATCCACTAAAGCACAGCAGTAAAGTATCACGTGTAAAAGTGACAGAGTGTTACTGCGTTGGTCAAATTGAAACGGCTTGATTGCGTGGGGCTTCATTTTTAATGATCAGCCTGCAGAAATGACACACTGGTGAGATTATAATCGGAAATGAGCATGTTCTGTTTTATAATAGCAATAAAGCTGAGGGGACGGGGGCGTGGCTCTTTAGCGGAACTTCCTAACGTCACTTGATCATGATCGAAGACGCATGGTTTTACCTCTCAAAGTGCACAAGGAAGGTTTTTGTTTCACACTGCGAAAATAAAATGTTGAACATTTCACAAAGTTGAGTTAACAAATCCACTTCACTAACGATTTCTCTGAACAACACGTTTACACACCGTTTGAAAAATAAATGCTTCTTTGGTTCTCTTGAAGGAAATACTGTGCTAAAGAATTAATAAAGAGATGTTTTACTAAAGATCTTTTTCAACACAGAATACCTGAGGAAGGAAGGATGTAAAGAAATAAAGGAATAAAAAATAGAAAAGGACAGAAGAACCTTCTTCCAGGACAGAGTGACACAGATGGGGGTAAAGAGAGAGATATGGAGGTGTGGAGAGAGAAACAAAGGTGTGGAGAGATATGGATGTGTAGAGAGAGACACAGGTGTAGAAAGACAGATGGAGGTCTGGAGAGAGAAATGGAGGTGTGGAGAGAGATGGACATAAAGAGAGAGATGGAGGTCTGGAGAGAGATTTACATAAAGAGAGATGGAGGTATAGAGATAAATAGACATAAAGAGAGAGACAGAGGTGTAGAAAGAGTGACGGAGGTGTGGAGAGAGATGCATGTGTAGCGAGAGAAACAGAGGTGTGGAGAGAGAGATGGAGGTATGGAGAGAGAGATGGACATAAAGAGAGAGAGATGGAGGTATAGAGAGAGATGGATGTGTGTAGAGAGATGGACGTAAAGAGAGAGATGGAGGTGTCGAGAGAGATGGAGGTATATATAGAGATGGACATAAAGAGAGAGCTGGAGGTATAGAGAGAGATGGTTGTGTAGAGAGTAATGGAAGTGTGGAGCGAGAGATGGACATAAAGAGAGAGATGGAGGTGTAGAGAGAGAAATAGACATAAAAAGAGACAGATGGAGTTGTCTGGAAATGAAGAATGGGAAGAATGGGAAGAATTTCTTTTTCTTGTTTGCCAACTATTACCTATTTCATTTAATGAAAGACGACACATAATGCCTTTTATCCACTTATAGTTACAATGTAAAGTTCTGCAAAACAACGTCTCCGTTAAAGCAGCTATAAACAGTCACTCCCTCACCAGCCTCTCTCTTTGTCTCTGTTTTTAAGGGATAAAAAACCCACAGCTTGTCATGTTAATGAGAAAGCGCATGTGTAATCTCATCATCAGTGTCCATCAGCACAATCAGCACCATCAGCACAATCAGCACCATCAGCATCATCAGTGTCCATCAGCATCATCAGCACCATCAGTGTCCATCAGCATCATAAGCACCATCAGTGTCCATCAGCATCATCAGCACCATCGGTGTCCATCAGCATTATCAGCACCATCAGTGTCCATCAGCATCATCAGTGCCATCAGTGTCCATCAGCATCATCAGTGCCATCAGCACAATCAGCACCATCAGCATCATCAGTGTCCATCAGCATCATCAGCACCATCAGTGTCCATCAGCATCATCAGCACCATCGGTGTCCATCAGCATTATCAGCACCATCAGTGTCCATCAGCATCATCAGTGCCATCAGTGTCCATCAGCATCATCAGTGCCATCAGCACAATCAGCACCATCAGTGTCCATCAGCATCATCAGTGCCATCAGTGTCCATCAGCATCATCAGCACCATCAGTGTCCATCAGCATCATCAGCACCATCAGTGTCCATCAGCATCATCAGCACCATCGGTGACCATCAGCATCATCAGCACCATCAGTGTCCATCAGCATTATCAGCATCATCAGTGTCCATCAGCATCATCAGTGCCATCAGTGTCCATCAGCATCATCAGTGCCATCAGCACAATCAGCACCATCAGCATCATCAGTGCCATCAGTGTCCATCAGCATCATCAGTGCCATCAGTGTCCATCAGCATCATCAGCACCTTCAGTGTCCATCAGCATCATCAGTGCCATCAGTGTCCATCAGCATCATCAGTACTATCAGTGTCCAGCAGCATCATCAGTACCATCAGTGTCCATCAGCACCATCAGTGTCCATCAGCATCACCAGTACCATCAGTGTCCACCAGTACCATCAGTGTCCATCAGCACCATCAGTACCATCAGCATCATCAGTACCATCAGTGTCCATCAGCATCATCAGTACCATCAGTGTCCATCAGCATCATCAGCACCATCAGTACCATCAGCATCTTCAGTACCATCAGTGTCCATCAGCACCACAAGTGTCCATCAGCATCATCAGCACCATCAGCATCATCAGCACCATCAGTGTCCATGAGCATCATCAGCACTATCAGCATCATCAGTGTCCATCAGCATCATCAGCACCATCAGGATCATCATTGTCCATCAACACCATCAGTGTCCATCAGCACCATCAGCATCCATCAGCATCATCAGTGTCCATCAGCACCATCAATGTCCTTCAGCAGCATCAGTGTCCATCACACCATCAGTGTCCATCACACCATCAGCATAATCAGTGTCCATCAGCACCATCAGCATCATCAGTGCCATCAGTGTCCATCAGCATCATCAATACCGTCAGCAACATCAGCACCATCAGTGTCCATCAGCATCACCAGCACCATCAGCGTCCATCAGCATTATCAGCACCATCAGTGTCCATCATCACCATCAGCACCATCAGTGTCCATCAGCATCATCAGCACCATCAGTGTCCATCACCACCATTAGTGTCCATCAGCATCATCAGTGTCCATCAGCACCATCAGTGTCCATCAACACCATCAGTGTCCATCAGCATCATCAGTGTCCATCAGCATCATCAATACAGTCAGCATCATCAGCACCATCAGTGTCCATCAGCATCACCAGCACCATCAGCGTCCATCAGCACCATCAGCATTATCAGCACCATCAGTGTCCATCAGCACCATCAGCGTCCATCGGCACCATCAGTGTCCATCAGCATCATCAGTACCATCAGTGTCCATCAGCACCATTAGTGTCCATCAGCATCATCAGTGTCCATCAGCACCATCAGTGTCCATCAGCACCATCAGTGTCCATCAGCACCATCAGTGTCCATCAGCACCATTAGTGTCCATCAGCATCATCAGTGTCCATCAGCACCATCAGCATCATCAGTGTCCATCAGCACCATCAGTGTCCATCAGCATCATTAGTGTCTTTCAGCACCATCAGCATCATCAGTGTACATCAGCACCATCAGTGTCCTTCAGCACCATCAGCATCATCAGTGTCCATCAGCGCCATCAGCACCTTCAGCATTATCAGTACTATCCAAGTCCCATCAGTACTATCAGCGTCCATCAGCACCATCAGTGTCCATCAGCACCATTAGTGTCCATCAGCATCATCAGTGTCCATCAGCACCATCAGCATCATCAGTGTCCATCAGCACCATCAGTGTCCATCAGCATCATTAGTGTCTTTCAGCACCATCAGCACCATCAGTGTCCATCAGCATCATTAGTGTCTTTCAGCACCATCAGCACCATCAGTGTCCATCAGCATCATTAGTGTCTTTCAGCACCATCAGCATCATCAGTGTCCATCAGCACCATCAGTGTCCTTCAGCACCATCAGCATCATCAGGGTCCATCAGCGCCATCAGCACCTTCAGCATTATCAGTACTATCCAAGTCCCATCAGTACCATCAGCATCATCAGCACCATCCACAGGACCTACCTGTAGCTGAGGCCATTATTCTTTACATTACACTGGATATTTCTGTAGAGGCCTGCAGCAGGACCCGAGCTGGAAGACGTCATGTCTGTTAGCGGAAATATTCCACCAGCAGATCCACAACTCACTGGGATTAAATAAACATTTCAGCCTCTCCATAATGAGTATAAAAAATGGTGCAAAAGAGCAGAAACACAGCCAGCACTGCAGCTCCAGCTCCTTCAGTCGAGTTAAACGATAAGAATATTCTGTCGTTCCTCTGTTTCTACACAATCCCGGGCTGAGTGCCAAGTTAAAACACACTGCGCGAGGATGCAGCACGCTAACAGCTGACACTCGGTGCCGCATGCCATCTGCGTAGTGCTCGTCTCCCCGCTGGCACACACTCACCGCTTCAAACAGGAAAATAAACAAACGTGAGAGAGAGAGAGACAGAGAGAGAGAAACACGCTCTTGCTTTCATACACTCGCTTTAGTTCACTTCAAAACACTCATCTATTAACAAATAAAAGAGTCACAGAAAAGTGATGTCGAGTGATCAACATATAACACTGTCTCACACAAACACAGGGAATGGAAGGAAAGAATGAAAGAATGCAAGGAAGAAAAAAATGAAGGAAGGAGCATAGAAGGAAGCAAAAAGGAAGGAAGGGAAGGAAATCAAGAAAGAAAGAAGAGAAAAAGGAAAGGAATGATGGAAGGAAAACAAGAATGAAAGAAAGAAGTAGAGAAAAAGAAAGGAAGGAAGGAATGAATAAAAAAGAAAAACAAAAAAGAAAGCAAACATGCAAGAAAGAAAGAAAAAGTAAGTAAGAAAGAAACAAGAAAGGAACAAATGAAGTAATTGACGAAAACAAGGAAGGAAGGACAGAAAAATAAAAACAAAAAAGGAAGCAAACATGCAAGAAAGAAGAAGTAGAAAAAAGAAAGGAATGTAATAAGAAAACCTAGAAAAAAAGACAGACAGACATAAAAAATGGAAGAAAATAAGAAGGAAGAAAAAATAAAGAAAAGAAAACAAAAAATAAATTAAACATGCAAGTAAGAAAGAAGGGAAGGAAAGAAGGAAAAAGAAAGAAAAAGAAATGGAGGAAAAAGAAAGGAAGAAAGAAAGAAAATTCAACAGAAAGACTAAAAGAAGGAAAGAAAATGTAACTGATGTAATTAATCGGAGAGAGAATCTTCTTATTAATTTAATTTATAAATGAATGTAAAGTGTCCTGATATAAGGAAAATAAGGGACATCAGCAGGCAGCCAATCAGAGCGCGGCATTTTGTGAGGTCATGGTGTAATGTGGGAGTAAGTGATCTGACATGTTTCTCTGTTTCACACTTCGCTCTCTCACGCTGCAGGTGTGTGTCTTCTGCGCTTGACAGGAAACACGACTCTCGCTCTCCCAGGACGAGGATGAACGGAGGAAAGCCAACCGAGTGAGACAGCACACACACACACACACACACACACACACACACACACACACACACACACACACACACACACAGGCACTCAAACACACAGAGGGCAGAGAAACAGGCCAGTGAAGCATGGATAAAGTGAGGTAGTATGTAGGGCTGCTTACTGGACATGTAAAAGTGTGAGTCCGTCAGTCGTGTCATCACGTATCGAACACGTCTGCACGCTGTAACTCTCCTGAACCAAGATCAGAAGCTGTTGATTCATTTTCTATAACAGCAGCTCTGACAGTAGTTCAGACTGTAACCTCAATCACACGTTTATATTCACACGCTCGTTCTAATACATCATTGTTGCTATAGTAACAGCTCGGCTCAGCGGACTAAAAAACAAAAAGTTGATGTGATGTTTTCTGTAACATTTATGGAGGGGGTCTCTAGTGTCAGTGCTTTGTAATAAATGGTAAATGGTCTGTATTTATATAGAACTTTTTAACCTTAACAGTTCAACAAAGTGCTTTACACCGGTTCTCATTCACATATTCACACACACAAACATCAGTGGTAACAGAGCTGCCATGAAGGTGCTAACTTGTCATCGGGAGCAACTTGGGGTTCAGTGTCTTGCCCAAGGACACTTTGGCATCTGGAGTCATGTGGGCCGGGAATCGAACCGCCAACCCTACGATTAGTGGACAACCCGTTCTACCACCTGAGACCCAGCCGTAATAGTCAGAGGTACAGCTGTAGTTTTTCCAGAGGAGTTTACACTTTGTGGTTTGTGATGCTAACATGAAAAGTAAGAAAGAAAGAATGAAGAAAGAAAAAAGGAAAGAAAGAAAGTAAGAAAGAAAAGCAGTCTAATTTACTCTACCAGGCAAAGCAAGACAGAAAGAAAGGAAGAAGAAAGGGAAGCAAAAGAGAAACAAACAATAGAAAGAAATTAAGGGAAAAAAAGAAAGAAAAGCAGTCTCATGTTCTCTAAGAGGCATAGAAAGAAAGAAAGAAAGAAAGAAAGAAAGAAAGAAAGAAAGAAAAGAACAACAGAAAGTAAGGAAAGTAAGAAAGAAAGAAAGAAAGAAAAGCTTTCACTCAGTAATAACACACATTAAAGAAATAAAGCTAAAAACACGTATAATGCCTTCCACTAATATTGGCACCCTTGGTAAATATGAGCAAAGACGGCTGTGACAAATTGTCTTTATTGTTTAATCTTTTGTTAAAAAATTGACAAAAATACTCTGCTCTCATGGATATCAAACAATTGCAAACATAACACAGGTTTATTAAAAAATAATAATAATAATAAAAATAAATAAATTATATATATATAATATATATATACTGGCACCCCTATGAATTCATATGAGAAAATATATGATTTTAGTACACCTGGGTAACTAGGAACAGGAAATTATTCAGTCATGACTTCCTGTTTCACAGGGGTATAAATATGAGGTAACACGTCAGCCAAATTCCCTTAGTCATTCATAACAATGGATAAGACCAAGGAATATATCTGTGATGTGCGGCGAAAGGTTGTTGAGCTTCACAAAATGGGAAGTGGCTCTAAGAAAATACCACAAGCATTGAAAATGCCCATTTCCACCAACAGGGCAATAATTAAGAAGTTCCAGTCAACTGGAAATGATATGAATCAACCTGGAAGAGGACGTGTGTCTATGTTGTCTCAACACACTGTGAAGAGGATGGTTCGAGTGACCAAAAAATCTCCAAGGATCACAGCTGGAGAATTGCAGAAGTTAGTTGTGTCTTGGGGTCTGAAAGTCTCCAAAACTACGATCCGAAGTCACCTACATCACCACAAGTTATGTGGAAGGGTTTCAAGAAAAAAACCTCTACTCTCATCCAAAAACAAACTGAAGCGTCTTCAGTTTGCCAGACACTACTGGAACTTCAAATGGGATCGGGTTCTATGGTCAGATGAAACCAAAATAGAGCTTTTTGGAAATAAACACCAGAGGTGGCTTTGGTACACACAGAGAGGTAGCTATATGGAAAAGTACCTCATGCCCACGGTTAAATATGGTGGTGGCTCTTTAATATTTTGGGGCTGTTTTTCTGCCAGAGGACCTGGACATTTTGTTAGGATACATGGAATCATGAACTTTATCAAATATCTACCGATATTAAATGAAAACCTGACTGCCTCTGCCAGAAAGTTTAAAATGGGCCGTGGTTGGATCTTCTAGCAGGACAATGATCCAGAACATTGATCAAAATGAACACAAAAATGGTTTACTGACCACAAAATCAAGGTCCTGCCATGGGCATCCCAGACCCCTGACTTGAAACCCATAGAATACCTGTGTGGTGAACTGAAAAGGAGAGTCCACCAGCATGGACCTCGAAATTTGAAGGATCTGGAGAGATTCTGTATGGAGGAATGATCTCAGATCCCTTGCCATGTATTCTCCAACCTCATCAGGCATTATAGGAGAAGTCTCAGAGCTGTTATCTTGCACAGGGAGGTAGCACGAAGTATTGACTAAAAGGATTGACTAAGAATTGTTGCACACCTATATTTAAGAAAGAAATATTTTTTATAAACCTGTGTTGTTTTTGCAATTGTTTGATATCCATGACAGCAGAGTTTTTTTTTTTAAACAAAAGATCAAAAGGTTAAACAACGAAGACAATTTTCACAGCTGTTTTTGCTCATATTTACCAAGGGTGCCAATATTAGTGGAGGGCACTGTGTAATGTGTTCACACAAAGAAACAAACTAAGCAAATGGAGAGAGAGAGGGGGAAAGAGAGAGATAGAGAGCGCAGATTTGTGTTTCTGTAGAGGACTGAAGGAAGGAATGCGAGTGAGGAATGACATTGCTCTCTAAACAACTCGGGATGAGGTCATCGCTTTAGACGGTGCTGCAGTTCTCACTAGAACCCTGCAGAGCCCGAGAGAGAGAGAGCGAGAGTGTGTGAGAGAGAGAGAGAGAGAGAAAGGGGGTGGGTATAATGGCTTTTCCAGATGTGCTTTTGCTCCTTTTCTTTCTGTCGCTACGAAAAAAATGCAAAAGGTAGAAGACGTAAGAACATCTGGCGCCACATCTGCAAAGCAATCACATTTTCCTTTCTGGAATAAAATCTAAAAAAAAAGTTTGAAGGTCCTTCAGGAAACTACTTTTTCTACTAATTGATCTTTAAAGGAACAGTTCAGATAAAAATAAAACGTGCAGAGCGTTCAGTTTACTCCAAACCCAGAACAACTGCCAAAATGCGTGCAGTGTGTGAGTCTTTATTTTTCTGTTGTTATTTTTGTTATATTTGAGGGAAAGAAAGAAGTAGCGGAAAAGAAAGAAAGAAAGAGAAAGAAAGAAAAAGGAAAAAAAGGAAGCAAAGAGGGAAACCAAGAAAAAGTAGAGAAAAAAGAATAAGAAAGATGGATAATGAGAGACAGACAGACAGAGGAAGACAAAAACAAACCGTATAAAAAGATAGAGGAATAGAAAAACAGTGAGAAAGAGAGACAGAAAGAGACAGAGGGAGGAACAGAAAGATGGACAGTGAGAGACAGATCCAAAGAGGCAGACAGATGAATTGAAAAACAGACAATGAGAGATAGGCAGAAAGATACAGACAGATGAATAGAAACAATAGACAGTGAAAGACAGACGGAAAGAGACAGACAGATAGTGGAATAGAAAGATAGACAGTGAGGGACTGACTAACAAAAAGACAGACAGAATTCTGAGACAAATCAAAAGAAAAAGATACAGAGAGAGAGAGAGAGAGAGAGAGAGAGAGAGAGAGAGATGGACAGACCGAGAAGAAGCAGAAATATAATGAGAGACAGAGAGTGAAAGACAGAAAAAATGACAGACAGAATGAGTGAGAGAAAGAGATAAAGAGAGAGAGACAGACGAAAGACCAGAGAAAAACAGATCTAGAGAGAAACAGACAGCGAGACAGACAGAGAGCCAGACAGAGGGTGGCAAATACACTGAAAGACTGACACAGTGAGTCAGTGAGAGACAGAAAAACAGATAGCGACACAAAAAGTTAAAGATAAGGGCAGAATGAGACAGATAGACAGAGAAAAAAATAAAGAAGGGTTGTGATACACACACAGAGTGAGAGAGACAGAGATAAAAATAAATAAAAAAAACAGATGCAGAGAGAGAGAACAAAATAAAAATAAATCCATGCAGACAGAGAGACAAACTGACAGACAGATAGAGTGACAGACAGAAAGATGTATAATGAGAAAGAGGAGGGAGATATAGAGAGACAGAGAAACTCGGAGAGAAAACAAATATACAGAAATACACAATTTCGAAAAGACAGAAAGATAGACAGATTCACACAAATAAAAAGAGAGAAAGAGACAGAAAATATAAACAGAAAGACAGTTAAGGAGAGAGAGAGACTGATGGACAAGAAAGGCAGACACAAGTAGAGAGAGAGAGAGAGAGAGAGAGAGAGAGAGAGAGAGAGAGACAGAGAGAGAGAGACAGAGAGAGAGAGGGAGAGAGAAAGAGACACTACCATAAAAACAGAAAGAAAGGAATAGAAAGACAGACAGTGAGAGACAAATGGATAGAAATACAGACACAGACTCAGTGAGTCAGACAGAAAGACAGACAGAGACTGAGAGACAGAAAGAGAGAAAGAAAGAAAGATAAAGTAATGCAAAGAAGCAAACAGACAGACAGACAGACAGACAGAAAGAGACAACGGAATAGAAAGAAACTGAAGAAACAGAGAGGGGACGCTTGAGGGGGGTGGGCGTGTTCAGGGCGTGTCCAGCCTGAAACAAACTCCATCCTGGACTTTACCCAGATAGGAGGAGCTGGAGCAGGTCTGACTCCACCCCCTGGACTTTTTGTTTTGCAGCAAGAGCTACTTGAAAGTACTGGAGCAATATAAAAAGAAAGCACACTCGATGAGGTTGAGAGTGTTCAGGGCGTGTCTAGGGCGTGTCTTTCACATGCCCAGGGATTGTCCAGCCTGAAACACACTCTGCCCCCAGGACTTTTGACTCGAATCGGCTCTGTACCTGAAAATATTGGAGCAACATACAGAGAGAAGGTGCTTGTGGAGGGTGGGCGTGTTCAGGGTGTGATCAGGGCATGTCTGGGGCGTGTCCCCTGCCTCTTCTTACCGTAGCTGTGCCGGAGACGGTGTGTGCGCTGGAGTCGGCGCTGGGCTCGCTGTGTGTGTGCGCTGCAGGATACATGTTCAGCGTGTGCTCGGGTACGGCGCTCGTGCCGGGGTACTCGGGGGCGGGGTGAGGGTGAGACGCCGGGTACTCAGTGGGCAGGCCATTCTGAGGGGGGGCGAACTGGGCGGAGGGGTATGGCTGGGCCATGGGCTCCGGTGGGGCGGGGGCGTCCTGATTACCCTGCAATAACACACACACACACACACACACACACACACACAAAGAGAGAGAGAAAGAAATTAGACAAAATCCGAAAAAATTTATATAACTTCACTTCTTTAGTGGCATCCAGATGTGTTGACCTTTTTGCATTAAACCCATAAAGTGTATTGTACCTGTGCAAAACGTTTATTATTATTATTATTATTTTATTTATTTATTTATTTATTTATTTTTTCAGATTTATTAATAAATGTAAAACACTTAGTTAAAGTTCACTTTCACCTGAAAGTGAACGTTTGACATAAGAAAATGAGGAAAAGGTGTGAAAGTGTGGAAAAGGGGTGCTAATATTTTATGTAAAAGCCATTGGGAAGTAATCAAATGTGTAGAAAGGGGATTTTTAAAAATTTTCTTATTGTATAATTATTATTTTTCTTCCTTTACAATAAATAATCACCATGAAAATATGAGATTTTCACTTGTTCCACTGAGAGCAATTATTTCATTATTATTGAAGGGTTTTTGTTGTGATTTTTAACAGGAATTCTTGACAACGTTTGACACCGTATCCTAAAACATACATGCAAAAAGACTTCTTTATAAATAAAAGGACCAACAAAAAGTTTTAGAAAAAAAAGACAAAGTTTTTGAAAAAAAAAAAAGACAAAAGATTTTGAAAAGTCTTGAAATTTTGATGATGCCTTTTACATCGAGCGTGAACGTCTGATGTTACTTTTTTGTTATAAAAAAAATTGAGGGAAAAATGTCTAATCTACTCTTAACTCCTTGTCTGTTCTTGTAAGATCTGATGTCACCTTTTTTTGTTTCGATACCAATGCCTTCATTTGGTCAAAACGAATTTTTGTGACAAATTCCATTTATCATTTTTAGTTCTTGGTTAAAATTGTTAGAGTTAAATATATAAACAGTTCTCTCAACACTTCCAAACGCTGCCAGATCAAATTATGAATCAAATTACACGACACTGCAAACAAACAAACAAGTGTGTTCGGGCACCACACACACACACACACACACACACACACACACACTGCGACTTTTATTTCATGAGGAGCTTTCTCATTCGATCAGGATTATCCACTTAGGTGCACGCACAAACACAGAGAGAGAGAGAGAGACAGAGACACAGAGAGAGAGAGAGAGAGAAGGAGAGAGCACATCTTTTCATGTCTAGTGTTTTTCTGAAGGAAACAGAAAGGCAAACGTGTAAAAAAAAAACTTCCCCGCTGCTTTCTCTGCAGATGTTGTGCACATCACACCGTTTGCCATTAACACCATCACCGCCTCCTGCACTGACACCTCCAGAGATGGAGAGAGAGAGAGAGACAGAGAGCAAGAGAGAGAGAGAGAGAGAGAAAGCGAGCGAGAGCAGACGCCCGGTGCTGTAATTAGGCTTTCACTCGATTAGGAGTGCTAAACTCTTTAGGCCTGATTGTCAAAGATGAGAGATACATTTGTGTGTATGTGTGTGTGTGTGTGTGTGGAGAGAGAGAGAGAGAGAGAGAGAGAGAGAGAGAGAGAGAGATGGAAAAGAAAGAGAGTGGAACAGCAGTGGAGAAGGAGAAAAAAGGAGGAAGGAGAAAATAGATGGCAGACAGTCAGGCTCGGCTCCAGCGCTCCAGCCTCCTCCCTAATGAGAACCACATTTTGGAGGCCTGATCTCCGTTTTACGTGGCAGCGCACAGGACTCACCGTTCCTCCACTCCAGAGAACCATAAAACACACTCCACAATCACTGGCAGACGACGCGTGCCGTCACGTGAAACGTACTTCAACATGGATTTTTTTTTAGTTCAGAAAATATTTGCAAAAAACCCCAAAACAAAACAAAAAAGACACACTACTTGTGGACACTACTCTGGACGTCTCATCGCTAGAAGGTTTAACCGGCTTGAAATTACTACAGAAATCCCTAATCATAGCCACACACACACACACACACACACACACACACACACACACACACACACACACACACACACACACACACACACACAGAGGAAAAAAGCCCACCAGCTGCTGATAAGAGGAGCTGAAGGGAGCTCCGTCTTTCTTCAAGGTGCATGCTGTGTATCTCTCTCTCTTCATACACACACACACACACACACACACACACACACACTGCAGCTTCTGCACAATATGCTCGCTAAGCAAAAAAAAAAAAAAATTTAAAAATATACCTCTTCCACCATCTTGCTCCCTTTTTCCTCCATAAACTAAGCAACTGCCTCAGTCCTGAGCCCTGCAGCATCGGCCCCGAGCGAGCATCAATTATGGATGAGTGTGTGTGTGTGTGTGTGTGTGTGTGTGAATGAGGGAGTGAGTGCAAGTGGGAGGGAAGTGAGGGGTGGAGAAGGAGGAGGAGGAGGAAGAGGAGGAGGAGGAAGTAAATGAGAGTCGTGCTCTGAAATGTTTCACTTTTTCACTCTCTCTTCTTTTTTCTCTCCATTCTTCAGTTGTTTATGTTTTTATTTTTATTTTATATTTTATTTTTTAAGTTTGGAAGGCCAGATATTCAGATAATTTGACTACAAGGCTATAAAATAAATTGAGAGCAGTGAGTGGGTCTGGCAAAGACAACTAGGACTAGGTTTTTTTGCTATACAAAAATAAATAAATAAATAAATAAATAAATAAATAAATAAATAAATAGTAGTGGAAAAAAGCGAATAGCAAAACAGCAAATTTAAAAAAATCTAATAACTTGATAATAAAGACCAAGAAAAGTAACTAGTCATCCAAAAAGCAAACAAGAACCACACCCCCAAACTATTCACTTCTTCTCTCTCCCTCTTTCTTTTTTTCTTTTCTTTTCTTTAAAAAAAAAAAGTTTATTCACTTAATATTTAAGATATTTACTTAAACTGACTACAAGACTTAATACTACAAGATGCCATAAGTGGACAACTAGGGGGACAAAAGGAAAAAAACAAAACAACAAACAGCAGCTAGTTAAAAATATGCAAAATAATTAAACAATTAAAAAAAAGACAAAAGACTGCTTAACAAATTATTAAAAAAAAAACAATTGAAAAAAATCAACTAGTTACCTAAGTCAGGAAAAAGAAAACCCTAAAAAAAAGTGATTTAAACAAAAAAGCAAAGTGAAAACGGCACAAAACAGCTAAAAAACAAAAACAAATGACGTGTAAAACATTTTAAAAATAAAAAAAGTAACCCAAAGTTTAAAATTAATCTAATGACAACAAAAAACATAAAAAGCAATGAACTATATTTAAAAATGGTTAGTTAACAAAACAACAAAATGGCAGAAAAAGTAAAAAAGTTGGTTAAAAATTTGGTTGAAAAAAAAAGGTTATAAATCAATGACAAAATATGGAAATAACAGCAAATAAAACAACAAGCTAGCTTAGCAAAGAAGCAGAAAATAGTGAATAAATAAGTAAAAAAATGAAAGACTGAAAAAAGAAATAAGTACACAAGATAATTAACTAAAAAGAAAAAAAAACAGTGAGTAAAAATACCCTCAGAAAATGAGAGGGTAAGGTGTGAAAACCTAGATGCTGTGACCTTTCATCTTTCTCAAACGGTTTCAAAAAACAAAAAACAAAAACGAAATATAATGGTGGAATGATTGAAAACTGTATTTCCTCCTGGCATCAGCGCGAACGTTGTGACTGAGACACTGAAGTCCAGCTGTCTGTGTGTGAAGATTGATCACCTGTGATATTCATGCCATCCCACTTGGTTTAGTAAAGCCATAAACCATGTGGCCCTGTCATATATCACACACACACACACACACACACACACACACACACACACACACACACACACACACACACAGAGTAAAATCCTGGACCAAACCCGGGAAAACGGGCTGATATAAGACCGTCCCAAGCTCCTGCTGGCTCGGCCGCTTTCCCATGGCTCGGACGTTCGATCGACCTTCACCTCCTCTCGCTCAATCTGTGTGTGTGTGTGGGGGAGAGAGACAGAAAGAACCTGTAGGCTCTCCAACACAAAGCTGGATCCTGTCCAGACCCACAGGGTGCCACTTTGGCCATCAGTTCATCGACTTAAAGGGCAAATCGCTCCCTTGATGCCTTGTGGTCTCTCTCTCTCTCTCTCTCTCTCTCACACACACACACACACACACACTCATTATTTCCACCGTGTGCCACACGTCAAGTCAGCCCCCATGACTTCAGAGCAATTCATGTTCTGCTTTTAATATGTAGCGTGCTAAACCTAGAGCAAGTCCAAAACCTCACCTGCTCACTATATAGGGTACTACTGAAAGTGCCCTCCATTTCATGGCCTTGCCCCAAAAACAGTATAGTACACATCCTACATGAATGGCCTGTTATTTAACATAATGCACTGTGTGAAAGGCGGGGCTTATACAATGAAACACTCCCACAGTGGTGTCATGATGGACAGACGTGTGATGACATACACCAATCCCCTTCTCTACATCAGTGTGTTATAAAGTGTGTGTGTGTGTGTGATAGAGATCATTTCAGCTGTAGCACTGGTGTGTGTGCTTTTTTTTTTAACGTTTTGTGAGCAGCACCATCAGCGGGAACATCGACTTGCTTTCTCTCGCAGTAAACAAATTAATAATGCAGGAGGTTTTGTAGCGCGTTGCTGCAAACCGTTCCAAAAGTAACCCACTTCCCAACAGGGGGGCTTTTATCTTTTTTAAAATGATATGAGCCCGTTGCAGGAATGTGCCGCGCTAATGTAAGTGTGTGTTTTAACTCTGACGTGACCCGAGCTGATCTCGGCGAGGAAGGTTCCAGAGTGAGTGGGTGGAGGGAGAGCGAAAATGTGTGTGTGGGTGCATGTGCGCGGATGAGAAGGTATGTTTGTGTTTGCGCATGTGCACACATGCATGCATGTATGTTTTTTTCTGTGTGTGTGTGTGTTTAGGTGTATGCACATGCTTGTGTATGTATATGTGTGCAAATGTGTATGCATATTAAATGCGCGCATATGTGCACACGTGTGTGTGTGTGTGTGTGTGGACTGAGTTAATGCATGAGGCCTGTGCATGGGCCAAGAAGCCTCTGCCTTCTTCCCCCATTATCATATTAGCTTGCATTAGCAACTCTCAGCTGATCTCTATCTCTCCCGCTCGCTCTCTCGTCCCCTTTTCCCTCTTTCGCCTACTCCCTCTTTCTACATCTCTCTCTCATGCAAATGAAGACGTAAAGTGGAATCAGTTCATCAATCACACTCACATGGGGATAACACGGCACGGGAAGAGGATTAGCCACGTCCTCTCTGGACCCCGCACGGGTCTTTCTCCTGTCACACACACACTGACTATAATTAAACATCTTAACCCTTATGATTTTAGGATTTTTCCAACAGAATCATTTACAAAGACACGTCAACTGCCGTGAGGAGGATTTGCAAATCAGGAGCTGTCTCCATTTCCAGAAATACTCTTTATATCTCTAATCAAACACAAAAAGACAAGGAATGTCCTGGGTTATTTCATTCTGCAACACTCTGACCAAATAATGCACCCCTCTATTTTTCCGGTTCATATTTCTACAACGAAGACCGAGCCCTGTTTCATTTCCAAGCCAAGCGGTTTGAGACAAAGCCACTGCAGGCGCCAAAGTGCATCCCCGAGCAGTTTAATTAGAATTAAAGAGCTGATGTGGATTAAGCGGTGCACCATGACAAACGTAAATCCTGTCAATCATGTAGGATCACGAAAGGGAAATCGGCATGGCCGCCGAAAAACACTCATCCGCTATTCTGCTGGATCCTCACACACCTGCCCATCAACCCTGCCTCTGGCATTGACATTTCAATACTTCCCAAGCACAGAGAGCCACACACACTATTTTATCAGTGCTTAGGATATTTAGGTGTAAGAATATCACCTCAAAATGCATCTGGTAAGATTCAGTGTGATCTATGAGATGGTAAAACCCCTACAAGTATCCACCCCCCACCCAGGTTCATATACTCAATTCTCCACTGGCATACAGCCAAGTGCCCTCTATTGTTCACGACTCTGGGGAAAGCCGCAAAGCCCTTGTTCGTCCAACCACACATGACATTTTGCAACCGGAGACTACCAATTTGAGGTAGGCTTTCTGCCATTTCTTTGGCCTAACGCCACAACAAAGATGCAAAAAATAGCATCTCGAGAGCAGGCGTTCTTGAGAGTCGCTAGTGGAGTCTATTTTGAGCACGCAAAAACATGCAATCACAACCAAGTTCCTATTTCAAACACTGCTGGCTGAATTCCACTGTTTTTTTTTTCAGCCAGGAGTTTGGAGACGATGTACAGCGTGTGTGTATGGAGAAACAGTAATGATGTCTCCAAGTGTGGAAGACAGTGGCTCCTGGCCTCATTATTTCAGATGCAGTCCCATCTACAGGCTGGAGCTTAGGAAAAAAAACCGTGATCAAAAGAATCGGTTCCCTCCTCCACCATTTTCCCACCGTTTCTCACTCAGCTGAGACGGAGATGTGATAAAATCATCTTTACATTGTTTTTTTGCTGAGAGGTTTTGGGTTTCCTTCTCATTTTACTTCAGCAGACTAATATATTGGCAGATAGAGGGCAGAATAACAGCAGAATAAATAAGAAGTAATATCATAACATAACTTCTTTTAGTGCCACTTATTTATTTTACTTTTACTTAGTATTTATTTAATTACTTTGCATTTAGTCTATTTACATATTATTTTTGCTGTTTGCTTATTACCTTCCACCCATATATTTACCACCCTACCTATCGATTTGGCGAGCTATTGACCAACTGATCTAATCACCCACCAACAAACCAACCATCCTGCCTACCAACTCATAAATTACTCTGCGAGCCAATCTATAAACAGTTCTACCCACCAAACAACTAACCAGTCCACTCACCCACCAACCAACCTACCAACTTAGCAATTAATTAATGAATCTACCTACCAGGCAATCACCCACCAAACCGCCAATCAAAGAACCTACCTACCCAGCAATCAACTAATAATTAACCTAGCTACTCGCCAATCAATAAACCTAACAACAAACCAACGTCTAAAACAACCTACCTGCCAATAAATCAATAAACAAACCCATCCACTCAGGAAATTAGTATTCAACATATCATACTGCCCACCCAAAAACCAACCTACCAAATCACATAAATGGTTAACCTACTAACCTACTTAACCAACCAACCCCCCCCAGACAGTAACCAGCCAATCAACAAACATTTCTACCCACCAATTAGCTTACCCACTTATCCACCCAACAGTTGACCTACCTAACAACAAACCAACCATCCAGTCAATCAATGAACCTACCTATGTACACATTATCAATTGGCCTATCTACATATCCACCCAAAATTCAGTCAACCAACCAAACATGGAACCTCAATGAACACACCCATCCACCACTAACCAACCTATTCAACAACTAATCTATCCATCCATTGAACAATATCTATCTATCTATCTATCTATCTATCTATCTATCTATCTATCTATCTGTCTATCTATCTATCTATCTATCTATCTATCTGTC
Source organism: Ictalurus punctatus (assembly GCF_001660625.3). Taxonomy (NCBI): domain Eukaryota; kingdom Metazoa; phylum Chordata; class Actinopteri; order Siluriformes; family Ictaluridae; genus Ictalurus; species Ictalurus punctatus. Next base: position 19,002,958 of record NC_030417.2, on the reverse strand, counting down.
TATCTACATCTGTCTATCTACCTACCTACCTATCTATATATCTATCTACTGTATTTATCTATCTATCACACCCTGTGTCTCACTCACTTGGATACTTGCTAAGACCCACTGGTCGTTTTAGAAATTCTCTGTTGGGAAAGTCGAGAGAAGCAGTTGGCAACGGTACAGGAGTGGAATGTCAATGACATCATGCAGAGAAGAAAGGGAATATGCATGTGGGAGAGGGAGTGAGAGAACCAGATGGTAGATACGTAGTCTGAGTGTCCTTTGCAGCTGTTCCTCTTCCAGTTCTCCTTTGATACACATCAATCCTGAGCGGCTCTGCTTCGCTCCACATGACAAGAGTGTATACATCTCCAAAGTGAAGGCCTGTAACCTTCCTGAGAGCCACCGTGCTGGAACAAATCTGCTTTCCATCCCAAGCTGCAAATCTCATGTTCTAACCGGAGTGAACTTTGGAGCAGCTCAGCTGGCTGTGTCCACCCTGTGCACTCTTTCCTCTTTGTCTTTTTCTCTCTTTCTCATCCCTCTATTGCTCTCTGTGGACCCTCAGTCCCTGCTGGGTTTGGCACACTGCAGCAGAAAGTGCTCAGCATGTTGGCTCAAAATTGTCACGGTCGCTAATAAAGCAAGGTCATTAGACAGCCATGTTTTGGCTTAATTTGGCTTAATCAGCCGCTCAAGTTCACCAACTGGAACCCGCACACACATGCATATACACATCTGTAATTACTTATTGTCACAGTCATATGGGTGAAGGTGGTACTCGCAAACCGACACGGCCATATGGAGTCTGTATGGAACCTGTCATGCTTGCTTTACACATCTTAACTTACTGAAAAAAGGGCAAGAGTGTAGTATATAGAAAAATGAGTGCAGCTTTGTAAAGCCAGTATGTTTGTCTTGAAGTATGACAGCCCGTAGTGGAATACGCATCATGCTCGTTGACATCCTAAGGCTAAGATCGACATGGCACATGGATCACTTCCTGAACTACCTTTTCAACTCCCGACGTCTGCATCCTTCCCTCTTTCCTCCCTCTGAAGCCTCTTGTTAGAGGAGCTGTGGACTCCTTTGTCATGTTTGCTGTGTTACAGCATGAAAGAAATGGGGCAGGATGGGGGAGAGCTCAGCGATCCTGCTCCAGGCTAACACGCAGAACATTCACAGAGCAGAAGCTTACTTAACAGCAAAAAAGAATACACAGGAACGTGCTAGCAAACCAAACCTGACGCAAGGAACAATAAAGAGTGGCCTGTGAGGCCTTGGAAGTTATCCAAGAAAGTCTCCAAGGCCTTAATTACATTCTAGCGACATCCTAGGCCCACTGCTGGTGGCTCAGTGGCCCTATGTGACTGTTTATATCACTCCAGGCTAAACCTCTAACAGGCAGAACACTCACAGTGCTGAATCTGGCAAGAAAGAAGGCTTTGGAACACACCAACACACCAAACTTGATGCAACATACAATAAAGATTACCCTGTGAGGCCTTGGAAGTTATCTACCCTGTTCCTAGAGTTGTTTCTGAACCTTTTGGGGCCCTAAGCAACATTCTAGGGCCCCCTGGTGGCTTGTGGACCTTAAGTGACTGTTTATACCACTCCAGGCTAAAACTCTAACATCAAGAATACAAACTAGCAAGAAAGGATTGGGAATGCGCTAGCATACCAAACCTGACATAAGGTTCAATAAAGATCGGTCTGTGAGGCATCGGATGTTATCTAAATAAAAGCCGCCAATCCATTAATAACATTCTAGCACTGAGGACAAGGCTGTTTCCATTGCCCCCCTGGTGGCTCAGGAGGTCTAAACAACTTTGGATATTGCTTATAGCTAGAGATTTCTCTTTGGGTAAATATTCTATAAGGAGATCACAAGTTCAAGTACCTTTAAAAGAACTGCACTTTCGTCTTTCATCTTTTCAAACTTTTTGTTCTGCATCTCAGCAATCGACTAGTTTACAGTGTGGATGTGTGCAGGGTTAGAGTCCATGTGAACGGCACACTAGACACAGCTAACAGTAATGAATGCTAAGAGTGGTGGCAGATCAGGCCTGAGTCATCAGCCAGCCTGTAGCACTGAAGCGAGAGCAGGACAGCACACAATGAAAGACACACTCACCTCTCGGAGACCCACACACAGAGCTATTAAAAGACTTTTCTCCACTTAGCTCAGGCAATCAGAAACACAAAGGCTAGCTGCTTAATGTCAGGATGTGAAAGCATTTTTGTGTGTGTGCAGTTGTGTATCATAGTCACTACAGCACTTTTGTGGCTGTGCTGATAAAACGTTTCAGTGTCATTCCATGTTTCCATGTTTAGCCCGAGCCACGTGATGGCTCGTGGATCCTCACCCCCTGACTTGCCGAACAATATGGCTGCTGTCACAGCTGCGAACGCGGCCCGAACACGCAGTGCTCATCAGGCCAATGCTTGTCAGGTACAGGTGACGTTAATTACAGGCATTATTTACACAGCTGAAACACGAGGTGGCAAGGTGGCTCTGCACCGGGCTGTTGAAGCTCAGTTCCACCCCCTGGTACCCTCCATGCCTTTCCCACCTCTCATAGCACTGTCTTTCTCTGTTCTAAAAAGAATGCGCTGAAAGAACATTAATCACACATCACTGTTAACCTTGAAATCATGTCACTTCGTCTAGCTCAGCTGTATGCACATGGTCTGATGATGTTCAGCTTGAGCAGCCTGCAAATATGCAATCCTGTTGATTTTGTTAAGCAAAACTTCCTGCCTCAAAGCCAACTACTGAAATGGTTCCAAAAAATATGTACAGGTAATCACAGTATTTGCTTACAATTTTTTAAAGGAGTGGTTTGTCATTTTTACAGCCCACTGCTGCCAAATTGTAAATGCTTCTCCGCAAATGATCTCACCCTCACTCTTTTGATGCCACTTATACCTCATGAGTTGCCTTTTAAGGAAAAAGGGGCAGAGTTGGGAAGCTTTGTACCTGCTTGGGGTGGAGCTTATTTCCAGCAACTTTTTTTTTTTTTTTTTTTAACTACAGTGACATTATTTTATGAATAAATAACCTTTCTTGTCGCCTACAGAAATTTGCTTTTTGTAGTGCCTGTATTGATAGTAGATACAAGAGCTCACTGAAATTAATTCAGTATTATTAAGTTTATGCAGTGTAATGAACATGCTCATACGCTTGGTAGAGTAACATTAAATGCGCTTTTTAGGAAATGATTGCATTTGTATTTTGGAAACTAACTTGGGAAGTCTGAGGGAAAGAAATGCTAAAACCTATAACAAATCAACATAATTTTTCATCGGCTAAATCTAGAGTAAAACTAACAATAACCAAATGATTACAATATGAATATAACTAGCATTTAATTTGATCAAATTACTGAAACTAAATCCAGTTAAATAAACACTGATTCAGTTGATGCAGAACAGATGAAATGAGAGAAAAAGAAAGGATCAAGACGGCCAAGAACAAAGGCTGAGCTTTTCGCCCCAGATGTTGTGTGGGTCTCTGTAGGTTGTGTCGTGGCAGATGTTACGAAGCAGAACTGCATGAGGTTATAACCAGGCGCACAGGTACACTAAGAGCAAGACTAATCAGTCACAGATGGACACATGCATCGAGCGGGCCAGGACGCGCAGATGTCCGTGTCAGTTGGTACCCGTGCCAACCGGGCCCATCTCCAATTACTTATTCCAATCACAACTGTACATTGTGTCAACATGTCTATTAGCAAAATCTAAATGAGAAACACTTTAAAGAATTCACAATAACACACGCACACAGATTACATTTCACGCTTTCACTCGACATCTTATCAACAATCATCATGCTTGTTTTTTAATTTTAACCAATTAATCCCGAGGCAGATTTCTGCGTCACATCACTACACACATTTCTGCACGACTGAATCCAGAAGACTGGCATCTGTCATAATTACGTTAGCTTTTCAGGACAAGCCGTGCCGTCTAACAAGATGCATCCCGTCGCTGCCAGATGTTTGTTATGAATGTTTACACTGTGTAGTAACCCAAGCTATTAATTTAGAACTTGTAACATAAAAATACTCCAAAAGCAAGCACAACATAAAATCATTAGCGTCAGCTGCTGTAAAAGACGCACTATTAATTTTAGCAGAGGATGCAGCATCTCTGAACGTGGCCCATCTGTTAGCCTTCCAAATGACCCAAATTGCTTTGCGAACGTGCTATGTACAGTTATTCATACAACATGTCACACATATTAGGGGTATACTTTTATGGCGGTATCAACACATAACATTTAGGGTGCCATCTTTCTTTCGGACTATTTCCCCAGTGCATATGCATCAGCTCTATGGAAAGTGTCAGTTTTGCTCAGAGGGACTATCTCACGGGTTAAAGGAAAAGATCAGGATCAAGGGCTGTATGTTAAATGTGTGACTGCTGGAAGCCCCGGGATTTAAAGTTGGCTTACTGAAGGTCTGCACCTATCAGATTTCCCCACCATGTGTCAAACACTTTCTTCGGAAAGCCACAAACTGTCAGATGGCATCTTTTTCCCCTGGGCTGAGAACTCCCACGCTAAGAAATGATGCTGTCTTCCAGTTCGGTCCTTCTTTTTTTATTAGCATTTTAAAGAGACATTCTCCGTCCGATATCCGTGGGTATGCATGCTGAATCCGAATGCTGTGTTCTGGTCAAAAGTGCATTTTCCAAATTTTTAATGAACAAATTTATAGATTATGTTCAAGTCATTATAAAACAAAATGGTGATTCTAATTATTATTATATTCCCTCCATCATTGTTTCTTGGCTCATTTAGAGTATGGCGGATGCTCCACATAAACGTATTCAAAATGTGTATAGTTGTTGTTATGGTAATGAGATGTTTCTTTAACATTTATGGATGTTACAGAGTCTTTAGTAACAGTCAGAGGAAAAGCTGTAACTTTTCCGCCATCTTCAGAACACAGGAGTTTATGCTTTGTGGTTTCTCTGTAACATGACAAGCTGCGTATTTTTGTCTCCAAGAGAAAGAATAAAGAGAGGCTGGAAAAACAATCATGTTGTTCAACCTCAGGATCAGTTTTCTTTGACACTTTCACTGAAGAGATCGATATCCTGGAGGGTTGGAGAACACACCAAAGGTAAAACAGTGGTGCAGAGTGGCAGTGGTGGCTCAACAGTTAATACTCTGGGTTAGTGATCAGAAGGTCTGGAGTTTAAGCCCCATTACTGCCAAGCTGCTACTGTTGGACCCTTGAGCAAGGCCCTTAACCCTCTCTGGTGCCGAATCATGGCCAACCCTGCACTCTGGCCCCAGCTTCCTAACAAGCTGGGATATGCGTAGAAAAGAATTTCACTCTACTGTAATGTATAGTGACAAATAAATGCTTCTTCAAATCAGAAAACAGCAAGATTTACACCAATCTGTACAGACAGATTGCAGGAGGATTCCCAAGCATGGGAATGGCTTTTGGGCATAGATTTCCATAAATATAGTTATATACTGACTATATTTATAACTGAGACATTGAGGTCTTGCTATAAAATCACATCCAATGTCACGGCTCAGCATGACATCTGTTGCTGGATTGTAAACACAACAGGAAGACAGGAAGAGGTGTGCTGGAGATGAGGAGGGTGAATTTTAGTGTCCAAGATGAATCCGATGGCTTTTTGGCTCGGTGGATGAGGAAATCCACGGCTTCAGGAGATTCTGGGGATCTGAACGTAACACTGCTGAAGCTCCAACAGCCTGACCAAGGTAGTGGACTAACGATAATGTTCTGTGGCTGAAAATGTCCCCATAAACACCTACACACACTGACACACACACACACACACACGTCGCTGACAAAACACATTAACATTCAAGATCTTGGCTGCAACCTCTTCACTTTTACATACAGAGGATCTGCATACACACACACACACACACACACACACACACACACACACACACCAATGCTCAATATGTGTGTGTGGGTGTGTGTGTGTGTAGTGTAACTGGTCTCTAATTGCATAGTGAGCCGCCAGTACGTATGCAGACGACTTATTGACAGATCGGCAAGAGCATCGACCTGACAAAAACACGTTGATTAATTACGAGCCATCCAAGACAATTAGCCAGAATGGAATGCAAAACAACTTCTACGCGCATGCACATGTATGCACATACTCACACGAACACACACGCACACCAACCTAGCCTCATTTAAGCCCAGCGAGGATACATCAAACAATTTCTTTTCCCCGCGTTTCCAGGGCAACGCTAATATGCTAGTGTGCCGGTTTTACTGGAAAGCATTTGGCTTGACAGTTTTAAAAATGATTTAGAAGCCGGCTCAGGATGGCTGCATTATCTGGCCCACCATAAATCCTCCAGCTGATGATGCTCTTTGAAGAAAAAGCAGGCGATTCGCTTTGCGGTTTGGCCCGGAAACTAGTAGTTACGTAGTAGTAGTAGATGAAACATCCCCAGGTTACTCCACTCCTATTTGTTTTTGAGGTTGTTTTTTTCTGTGAGCCTTATTGATATTTTATATTCCCAAATGCTGTTTGTTAGCGCGTTTAGCGAGGGCAGTCATGCTGACAGAGATCAAAAGAAGAGGAGAAGAGATGCTGCACTGCTGCCTCCATCTCTTTTGTACTTTTCTGGCTTTGCATCCATTTCTTAATTGGTTTACTAGCAAACTTCAGACAACAAATGAGACACTGCTTTCATCTGCGGCATACACACCAACGTGAGATGACGGGAACGAACTCATCCGAATCTGACGGCCAGAACACAACAACTCAGAAACGAATGAGACCGCAACTCAAAGAGGACATGACCAGGGCTCAGTTATGACAAGCTTAGAAGGGTTTCACAGCATTTGGATGAAAAATAACCCAAGTGAAATGAAACCATCATATAGAGCAGAACTTACGCTTGGGCCACTTTCATTTCAGGTTTGGAATGAATGTAAACCAAGCATACATTCTGCTCTATACAATGGCTCAATTTCAGTCTTGACCTGTAGCTGTGATCTGGCAGTGTCACAAATTCCCCCATCTCAGTATGAATCATGGGTCCCAGCACAGCCAGCTTTTGGTCCCCAGTCCTGTCTTAATGGTTTGTTTCCCTAATGTGTGCACCTGTTCTGTCTTCATCCCTTAATCAGTCATTCTTTCACTGATGGTCTTACGTAATTAAATCTACCATATTTGTTTCAGAATCATGTTTTGAATGAGTAATTTTTTTTAAATATAGGTTTTTCTACAAAACATTGTGTTTCCTTTTAGTTAGTGGTGCTTGAAAAACTACATTTAATCCTACCCTGGATCTTGTTTCTTTGTTGTTTATACATCCGCTGACACGTTTCATACTCGATTCTCTCTCTCTGGGCACCGACACAGCATTTCCTGTTATAAAAGCCCACATACTCTTTCTTTTCGGCTCTATTTTTAACACCCCCTACCCCCCCCCAACCCCAACTCCCTTAAGCTCTTTTTATCTCACCATGACTGTCTCTCCACTCCTGATTTCTATCTTTCTCTCTTCCGATCTCATTCTCTCTCTCTCATTCTCTGTTCTGTCTGTCTCCCTCTCTCTCCCCTACACCTCCCCGTTTCTGTGCGTTGTCGTGTTTCCCGGCACTTACAGTAAGCGAGATGCATTAGATTAAGATTAGGTAATGGTGAGATGATTGATGGAGGTGACCGGCCTGTGCTGCAGAGGTCCAGGAAAATAAGCAGGCGCTGCATATTACGGCCCGCAGATTATACAGGCCGCTGATAGAATAATGTCATTTCGACGGCGGGCTAAAATTGAACTGTCAAGAACTGTCAAATGCACAATAACGCACTCGGGAGAGGCTGAGTAGTGAATGGGATCGGACTTGCCGGCTCAAAAAGTCTGACGCCGGATGGCCATGGTGGTCTGCAAGCCTGGATGCGCTCGGCTTCTAGATGCTCATGTACCATTTTACATTTTTAATTAATGGTGCGGTTTTTATCTTCTGCAGTAATGTTACAAGTCTTTCTAGATCATTTTTTTTCTGCCATTGTAATACTTATGCAGTACTTTTTCTTTTAAACAGGAATAATACTAAAATATATTTTCTAGCATTTTTTTCCATGTGAAATGACTTTTATCCCATTTTATTTGTACTCAGGAGGATCGCCATGTTCAAGAAAGTGGTTTTGTTTCTGCAAGTTGTTTATAATGCCTTAAAGAGAGATTTTTAATTTATATTATTTAAAAATACCTTTAAATAGACACCACTGGGACTTCCCGTTATAAGTAGTAAAAATGCAATAATTAACAGATTTATATATGTATGATTAAAACCTGAATTTACATTATAAATATGTTTATATTTGTCTACAAGTGTAGTAATGTAAGCTCAGGCCTAAGCTTTTAGACATCATCCTGCTTTGAGCAGAGCACTTCCCCATCACACGAGCTCCTCATGAATATTCATGCTTTTCTTTCTGTCTAAAGTCTATAGCCTTTAAGCAAACCCTTTGCAAGCCAACACTGTATTATCACCAAACCTATAATCACCCGTGCATGTGATAAATGTAGAATGCAACTCTCCAGCTCGCCTTTTTTTTTTTAACTCTCACTGGAGGATTAAAGACGCAGATATCATCGCTTCCTATAAGCCACAAATCAATAGCATGGAGCTTGTTGGCTCTCTGATGGTGCAGGTTCATTTAGGTAATGGTCTAAAAAGGCAGTGGAGGAAAAAAAAAGAAAAGAGAGGGGGAAAAAAGGTTCACGAGTAATAGAGAAAAGCTCCAGACAGAACAGGCCACTTATGGCAGAGCCAAGTGGATCAAGGCCAATTAGTGATCCTATGGTTCTGCAGTAATAGAGCCGAGTCTGGGGGTAAAGGAGGCATGGAGGGGGGGTCATGGGGGCCACCGGGTGGGGCTGGGCACATAATTTCATCATTTGTCAAAAAAGAATCTAAAGACTGACTTGGATTATACTTATCATCGAAGAGTGCATTATTTATACACAAACCAAGACAAGACAAGAAATCTTTTTTAAGGAGCTGAAGCAAATCTGAATATCCTATTTGCACATCATTCGCTTTATATATAAATATATAAAGCTATACATATAAATAAATATATACAGTATCTCACAAAAGTGAGTACACCCCTCACATTTTTGTAAATATTTGATTATATCTTTTCATGTGACAACACTGGAGAAATGACACTTTGCTACAATGTAGTGAGTGTACAGCTTGTGTAACAGTGTAAATTTGCTGTCCCCTCAAAATAACTCAACACACAGCCATTAATGTCTAAACCGCTGGCAACAAAAGTGAGTAGACCCCTAAGTGAAAATGTCCAAATTGGGCCCAAAGTGTCAATATTTTGTGTGGCCACCATTATTTTCCAGCACTGCCTTAACCCTCTTGGGCATGGAGTTCACCAGAGCTTCACAGGTTGCCACTGGATCCTCTTCCACTCCTCCATGACGACATCACGGAGCTGGTGAATGTTAAAGACCTTGTGCTCCTCCATCTTCCGTTTGAGGATGCCCCACAGATGCTCAATAGGGTTTAGGTCTGGAGACATGCTTGGCCAGGCCATCACCTTCACCCTCAGCTTCTTTAGCAAGGCAGTGGTCGTCTTGGAGGTGTGTTTCGGGTCGTTATCTTGTACTTTGGGCTCGTTATGCTGGAATACTGCATACTGATCACGCTCTGTTTCAGTATGTCACAGTAGCCTTCATGGTTCCCTCAATGAACTGTAGCTCCCCAGTGCCGGCAGCACTCATGCAGCCCCAGACCATGACACTCCCACCATCATGCTTGACTGTAGGCAAGACACACTTGTCTTTGTACTCCTCACCTGGTTGCCACCACACACGCTTTACACCATCTGAACCAAATAAGTTTATCTTGGTCTCATCAGACCACAGGACCTGGTTCCAGTGATCCATGTACTTAGTCTGCTTGTCTTCAGCAAACTGTTTGCGGGCTTTCTTATGCATCATCTTTAGAAGAGGCTTCCTTCTGGGACGACAGCCATGCAGACCAATTTGATGCAGTGTGCGGCGTATGGTCTGAGCACTGACAGGCTGACCCCCCACCCCTTCAACCTCTGCAGCAATGCTGGCAGCATTCATACGTCTATTTCCCAAAGACAACCTCTGGATATGACGCTCAGCACGTGCACTCAACTTCTTTGGTCAACCATGACGAAGCCTGTTCTGAGTGGAACCTGTCCTGCTAAACCGCTGTATGGTCTTGGCCACCGTGCTGCAGCTCAGTGTCAGGGTCTTGGCAATCTTCTTATAGCCTAGGCCATCTTTATGTAGAGCAACTATTCTTTTTTTCAGGTCCTCAGAGAGTTCTTTTACATGAGGTGCCATGTTGAACTTCCAGTGACCAGTATGAGGGAGTGTGAGAGCGATGACACCAAATTTAACACCTGAGACCTTGTAACACTAACAAGTCACATGATACCGGGGAGGGAAAATGGCTAATTGGGCCCAATTTGGACATTTTCACTTAGGGGTGTACTCACTTTTGTCGCCAGCGGGTTACACATTAATGGCTGTGTGTTGAGTTATTCTGAGGGGACAGCAAATTTACACTGTTACACAAGCTGTACACTCACTACTTTACATTGTAGCAAAGTGTCATTTCTTCAGTGTTGTCACATGAAAATATATAATCAAATATTTACAAAAATGTGAGGGGTGTACTCACTTTTGTGAGATACTGTATCAGTCATCATATATTTTGTTCAGAGATAAGACAATCTGTCATTAACCTGAAACAGTGAACTGGACCAGGTGTAGTAATTAGTAGTTCATTATTTCAGTTATAAATACATCATAATTTGACATCTGATACTAGGTGATGCTATGTGACGTGACTTTATTGGACTAATGAACAGATGACACGGAGTGACAGATGACCTGCACGTATTTCACTATTAATGCTGACAATCAAAGGGTCAAAAAGACTGCAATCTGTGCTCTGTGAATATATCAAGAGGAGGAGAGAAACTTCCAACAATACAAAAAAGTAAAACATCTTAAACATAAAAGTCAGTACCAGGAGTTTATCACTAGCTGCACACACTAGATGGGTAAGAAAATGCCTCAAGATGACGCTAGGTGAGCTCTAGTATGTTGGTTAGCCGCAATCTAAAACAAGTTTTTTCTTCACACGATCCATGCTAACTAATAGCTAGTAGCTAGCTAAAAACTTCAAAATCAACTCTGCACTTTCCCTATTCACTTTCTGTGCACTTTCCATTGCCACTATCTAAACATTAACAGAGCTATATAGAATGCTTTGTGATGTGGGTTGCGCAATTTTGTAAATACGAATACCACACAACGTCCTTCTCATACTCTGTCTGACAAAGATGGGTTTTGATGCAACACTTGTTTCTATAGAGAGACTCTTTTTAAGTGATTTTTAGATACATCACGTTTGATGTGTCATATTTAATATAATCAGGAAATGCTAACTGGTGTTAGCTAGGGAAAAGTACAATTCAAATGCATAAAAAGTATGAAATTATCGAGTTCAGAACCATAGCATTGTCCCTGACTTAATGAAAATAATTTAATATTAAAAATGTTAAAAATCATGGGATCTTCAGATTTATAAAAAATTCTAAAACCGAGAAGATCCTAACATGGAGTCCATCTAAGCCCCACCTTTTTATCCAATACAAACCAACCTTATTTGCTTATATTTCTCAAGACAAACGATGTAAGATTATTTAAGAAACATTTTGGCGACAACTTCCTTACTCAATCCTTAGCACATACTGACTCTTTGAATTCTTCATGCTTTCCGTCTTTGTCTTCACTTTTTATGCAACATTAATTCGCAGAAAAAAAGAAAAAGTCCCCTGTCGCCTCAGCATGAGTGTTTAAAATATTCCAAACCAAAGTCTCCCATAAGACATAACTCATGCTGACAATGCCATCTGCGAGGCAATCCCTGCATGCCCGTCTCTGGCAGACATCTTGAGAGCGGATGATTAGATGTTCTTGTAGATCAGCGATTACCATGACGGCGGAATCGACCTCACTCGGATTTCTTCACTGATTTCTTCATCGGTTGATACTTACCAATCAACTTAAAACGTAAATTAATTAGGAACTGATTGAAAAATCCAGAATTTACTGAGGAGATTGTGGTTTAAAAGTCATGAGTTAGTAAAATTAGTCCAAAATTCTGTATGACTCAGTTGATTCTTAACATTGTTTAACATGGGGTTTTTCCACCGCACATTCAGAAACAAGAGCAGGCCCATACTAGAACCATGGAACTTAAAGTTCTAGTTTGTTCCCTTCCAAACTGGAAGTAAAAGATTGAGGAAAAAAAAAGCGATGACATCACTGTTATGTAGCATGACGACACTGCTGTACGATCAACACGGAATACTAGCTTGGATCAGCATCGTTCATTTGTCTGGACACTGTGCAGGAAAACAGGCATACTGTTTGGGATACCATCCCCTGGACGGGACACCAGTTACAATCACGTTCCTGCTTTTTGATGTAAACACAGGCAGACAAAATAAATACATTGATAAAAATTTGTGCAGAAATATAAAAATAAAACAGCAACAACATTTTCTGTGGCTTTTTCAATGTTTTATGTAAAGCTGTATCGTTAACCAATCACTGACCACCAGTTTTATTCATGCCAACATGACCCGAGTACCATTCGCTCCTGTACAGCTAGGTACTGATCTTAATTTGGTACCTCTAGATGGATTGTTTGGTAAGAGACTAATGGTGCAGTTGGAAAAGGGCCATGGTGACAGATATAGGTTATAAGTATACTTTTGTTTGTCCATCTTGGGGAACCAATATGGTACTGGAACACTGGAAGGAAAAAAAAAAAACACCACACAGTTACAGTTTTTCTGGTGCAGAATGATCTGGTACTTAGTGCAGTGGAATAAAAGGCCATGGTCAGAAATACAAGATCCATCTAGCGATTTAAAGGGTTCCATGTGGGAGATGCTTTTAATGCTTATATGTAGAACCCTAAAACAATGCATTTGCCATTCAGAAGCTAAGCTTTAAGCACCCAAAGTACCATTAAGGAACTGTTTTTTCTAACTCTTAGTCTCATTTATTAAAAAAAAAAGCATTAAAGGTACTACGTAGAACCCTACAACAGTGTTTCCCATTCAGAGGTGTGCTATGGAGTTCTGCAACACTAAATGCAACTATAAACGGATAAAAAAAAACATGACGTGCCGTTCTTTAATAAATAAAAATAAATTGTGCTCCTTGGCAAATTGCTGTGGTAGAAGAGGAATAATCAACTTCAGTAACACCATTTCATCACTCCACTCCGTTGTTGATTATTTTCCTATAACAGCATGACACACATTACATTTTTTAAACAATATACAGATCTTAATATAATTTTTCTGGCCTCAGATGCACAGCGCTTCTTTTCAGCCAGTACTAAAGGTATTTTGTGCATGGATCCCGACCACGATGTTATTCATCACCACAAAAAAACACTGCTACACACACACACACACACACACACACACCCCGCTCCTGGATTGTTCTGGAGGCAGATGCGCCCCCGTTTGTCAATGTCACCACGGATATCCATATATACAATGCAATTAAAGATAAGCCTAATCTCACATGGCCAATGCTACATCTTAGTTTTTTCCATCTTCCCTATACAAGCTTTCGCTACGTACAAACCACAGGGATTAGCTGCCCATTTACGTCCTTTAAATTAAACTCGAGACGATGTGAAAACACAGCAGCGGAGGAAAAAAAAGGATAAACAGTACACAATGCACGTGTGAACATGGATTTGAACTTTAATGAACAACGGCGGTGTAGATTTGCCGAGTCACCACTCACACGCTAGCCTGAATGTCCTGTTTAGCATATATTGCATTAGAGTTACGTAGGATTTCCGACTCATGTTTATAACTCATGTTCGGTCATTTTTTTTAAATAACGCAAAATATAATCGAAGAGTAAATCTGAGAAGTAAATAATCCAAAAGTGGCTCCACTATATGGTACTGTAACCCCTAAACTAGCATTGTGCTAAATCGCATGCACACATATCTTTGACTTTGCAAGCTTAGCTAGCAGAGAGTAGAATGACTAATGCAATAGCAACTGGTACACAGCTGGTCCTGAATTAGCATTATAGCTAGTTCAGGTAGCTAACACAGCTAGCTTGTTTGATCAACAGACATAGCTAAGATCAATTATCCAGACTAAAGGCTATTTCTGAGGAGAATCTTTATCTTTATTATATAGAGATTTCTTTAAACTTTTAAAGAATGCTTAAGAAGTTCATGATTTTGTACACGTTACTACAGCAACACTGGGCTGCATGGAAAACATTTATTTTTATTAAATTTTTTTTTTTTGTAAATCAATAATAAACTTAATTACATTAAGTTAATTGCTAAATAAAATTCCAGTGTCCAAAGCTATTAGCTACTAACAAAATGAAGACAGTCAGCTAAAATAATCAGAAATCTGCAAATTTAAAATAATTCTTAAGAATATTCAGCATTTTTGTACTGGTACTTCGGTGGATTATACGTCAACATTCAGCAGTGGGTAAATATACCAGCTAGCATCGGCACTATGCGCTACATGCAGCGTGAGTGTGATACAAATGTAAATATAATGCATATGGAAAACAGCTTGTGTCTGTGTAAACATAAAAATACAGTTCTTTTCTCAAAGCCTTGCCATTATGTGAATTAAACTCTGGTTATAAATGATACTCTTTTGCAAGATGTCCGTCTCATTTTGGCAACATTTCCAGATTTAAATTTATCTCTTTTAACTTCTTCACATCTGCAGAATGTATTAATTCCGCTCTGTTATAGCTCCGAGCCTTGTAATTGCATGATTTGCATTTTTTTTCTCTGGCACCCATTATAAATAATCCACGCGATGCTGCCAAGCTGGCACCCAGCTCGCTTTTTAATCTGGTGAAGCAGTCGCTTTATCGTCGTGTTCGACCCGGGGTTTATCGTTCTGTTGTGGCGGCGCGTCCGCTCATGCGGAAATGTTTACAAAGCGCCAGGCTCGCCCTTCTGCTCACTAATGCTTCAGTTTAAAGTATTAAGATAGTCGGTGAGCGTTCCTCTAATGTGTACGCACTTCATAACCGAGTCAGCTTCCTTGTATTTGCTCCTTTTTTATAGAGCCGCACAGGGGCGTAACCTGGCCTAGGCATTCGGGGCTGTAGCCCTGAAGACTTTTTCTTTAGCCCTGAATAATTTTCCACTTGGAGCGGTTTGATACTACGTAACTGAACGTCAGTAAAAAAAGACCGCCTGTAATTTTCTATCTTCAGTGAATGGAGGCGAGACCAATCAGACAGGGTTTACAGGAAAATACATGGAAATACTCTTATTGGCTGACAGTCTCTCAATTCCTCCAAACGCTAACTCACAGTCAGTGTGAGGGAAAATTGACATACTCCGATTTTAGTTTTTTAACCAGTAAAGAGATTGAAACTGTAACAATGATATCCTCTGAAGCTGAGCAGGAAAACAAGGTGTGTAACTGTCTATAAGAGTTACAGTTTACGTGAACATGATATGAGCAGAGCATAAGGACTGATAATGTACTTTGCATGGTGCTGTAGCAGTTAAATTGCCTTCCCTTGGCTAGCGACACCAAACTAACCTAGTTAGAAAAGTTTTATATTTTATCAGTCTGGTAGTCCTACAAACAGTGACAACACCCGAGGCAAGTTTTATGATAAAATCCAAACTTTTCTGATCATGTCATACATTGACAGCTAAGTTACCTCAGCTTCCATAAAACAAAACTTAGGCTACTAGCTGAGCTGGAAAAAATGCATGGAAAAGAATCTGGACTCCAGGTAACGCCCCTGGAGTCGCATGAGATCGGAAGGTGCGACTGTATTTATCTCGTGTGTCGTTTATTTCCTCGGCTCCCTGAGGGGGTTCAGACTTCGGTTCCTGACCATCTGCATTCGCCGAATTAACATTTCAAGTGGAAGGCGATGTTCCCAAGCCATAAAGCATCACAGACTCCCTGATGTGAGGTTTCTACCGTCCTCCCCTCCCCTTTCTGACCTGAGACGGCGAGCTAAAAACGAGTGTAACGCGCTCGCTGCAGGCCTCGTAGAGCCCCCGAAATAAAACTACAGCCGTTATTACATAACCTGTGCATAAGCAAGTGAATTGCGCAGCACTTAACTTGGGCAGAAAATGACAGAGCTACCCTGCCAGGCTCAGAGGGAAAATGTAAAGACGAGAGGAAACGGATCGCTGAGTTCAGCTAAGCATATTCCACAGATCAAAACATGAAATCACAGCAGCAGACTGGCACACTGCACTTCTTCTGAAGGATTACCAGTCACACCAACATTTACAGTATCACATGTGTCTATAACACGGTATGAATTATATATCGTAAGGTTTCATTGATGATGCCATGAGAATGATGTGGTGCAAAATATCTTACACACACACTTAAAGACAGATCAGTAGCTGTTTGTGATTTCAAATGTTTTTAAGTGTGTCAAGCTTGACTGGTTCATGCCGTGTTTCCTCCAAATACAAAACACACCTTTAAGCAAAAAAACCAAACAAAATACTATAGTGCTTTGTCCTTTGGTGTCATTTCTACTTGGACTGGACAATGTGTTTAGTCTATCTACTTCTCTTCCAAAAGTGTTTTGAGGGGAAAAAACAATGACTGAGTAGATCATCCACCTCACGTTCATTAGTCCCGCGACTGTATTTCACATGTTGCGGACGTGTGTGAAAAACATTGTACCAAATCAGCCCTACAGTCTGGGCTAGAAAGAAATCAGACTTCACACTATTCTGTGTGTTTTTTCTTACGTCCGTCAGTGGTGTTGTTGAATAAAATCTTATACTGATAGTTTTCCCCCAACTTTCACAATGGATCTCCACATTGGACATTGGAACCTCACTGTAGCTCTGGTTTTTAAAAGAAAAACTATGGCAAGCTCGAGCTGCGTGACTTTGATGATACAACCCCCCCAAAAAATTCTGTCAAGTACAGTGGAATTTTAAATGAGAAGACCGGGCAGAAAATCTGCATGATGTATTCCGGGTCTAATGAGTGCTAAAGTAGATTGCAGGCACAGGGCATGTGCAGGATCCTTCGTCTGTTCCTCACGCCGGAATAATTTAGCCCAGACATGTGAGTGTGCTGCCGCCCATCAGGATTTACCCATCGAAACATCACCCAGCGGGGGGTGGGGGTTGTGGGGTGGTTCGCGGGAGAGCAAAAAGGATGTCTCTGCTCATACATATACTCTGCTCACACACACACTGCTCACACACACACACACTCTGCCGATGGGAGCAGGGGGTGCAGTCAAGCGTGTGTTTGCCAGGAACCTCGTAGGTGCTGCACAGACAAGCAATTATTCAAAGCGCAGTCCAGAACTTGCATAACGCCCTGGTGCACCCACATCATGAGTCACCGAATTACATAAACTGGATATGGGGGTATTCTAGCACTCGCGGCTGCCTTCCCACGGAGTAAAAGAGAAAAAAAAAATACGGCTGAAAACTGATACATCGTGCGGGGATGACACGAGGAAAAAATGTGTAGTTTATGGAGGATGATTTGTTTTCAGTTTGTAAACGTGTGCCATGTTCCATCCTCGCCTCCGAGCATGCTGTGGAAGAAAACTACACTCGCACAGCACGAGAAACACAGCAGCATGGAAATGTAGTAAAGTCATTTGTTTTTTTTTGTTTTTTTTTTTTTTTCTTGCCATGAAAGCAATTTTCAAAGCAGTAAAAAAAACAGGACATTAACATGGGCACAATACACAGAACAAACTATGAATAACTGGAAATATTTCAACGTCTACAAGTACTTGGTAATGTTAAGTGGGTGGGGATAATAATGTTTAATTTTTGTGGTATCGCCTGTGTCGCGCATGTTGTCTGTCTCTTGTGTGGATGTATAGCGACTGCTATATATATATATATATATATATATATATATATATATATATATATATATATATATATATATATATATATATGTATAGCAAATTAAATATCAAATTAAATATAAGTATGAATACCTGGTACATGCTTGGCTTGATTTCCAGATTAGATTAGCAGAGCATGCTAACTGTACTAGCTATGTATACTCATCAGAGAGCTCTGCTCCTTCCTTCCAACCTTTATTTTTCTTCTTGATTATTCTATATGACAATTCTTCTTCAATATTTGTGTGTTAAACAGTAAACGGGAACTAACTGCAGGTGGGGAATTTAAAAATTAAAAAACGACGGACCACATATGTCACAGGAATCATTCGAACCAATCATTTGGATTTATGGTGTCATACACAATTTGCTAATATGATGCTTGCTAGCTTGAATGTAAGGTAACGGGGCTGAAGTTGCTCATGTTTCTCATAGATATTTCATCGAAACTACGCAAAATCTAGCTAGCAAAAATGAACTAGCCAGTATAGCCCATGTGCCTGGCGCATGACTTGAACAATCCCAGTTCATTGCAGAGAGCTGTCAGTCAAGCATGCTGATTAGAATAGTAGGCCACACCCACTTGGACAGTGCTCAGAGCAGTCTGATTAGATTATGGTGTGGTTTGATTCTGTTTCATCACACTGCTGGATGTTTTATATTGTAATAAAGTCTGGCATCAAACAAATATCATTCATTCATCTTCAATAAGCACTCTGAACTTTATTAAGCTATTAACTATTCATCTATTTAACTATTTAAACCCAACCGCTGGGTTTTGACATCACTGTGATGAAAAAACAAACAAGCAAACAAAAAAAGAAACAATTCCAACCCCATCATGCCTATCCCATTCAAACAAAACCACCACAGTCAGACTCCGCCCCTTCATCCATCCGTGTGCATATTTCAAATCCAATATCTATTCAAGAGCAATTATTCTTCATCATTCTTCAACAAACAATTTAGTGCCTTAAGCAGGTCACATAAATAGCTGAGTGTTCAATTAGAACTTATTATTGCTTCCATAACTCATTTCCAATGCAAATGTCATTAGTGTCGTTATTGTTTCTGCAGCCGGAGAGCCATCAATATTTGAACATGGAGAGCGAGTAGTTTAGATAGAGATGGGATTGGTGCGTGTGCAAGTGTGTGTGTGTGAGAGACAGGGATGGAATGAGATCAACAAAACAAACCATAATTCCCAGCTATTTCAATTATGCCTCATTATCATTATTATCATCACCCATTTAGGCACTGTTTGCCATTTTCGCCTCTGTGAACAAGGTAACTAAGGCCAATACACTTTGACTGTCTGTCTCGCTCTCTCTCTCTCTCTCTCTCTCTCTCTCTCTCTCTCTCAAACACACACACACACACACACACACACACACGTGCCGGCGGTGCGCACCAGCACACAGTCCTCAGAAACTGCATCTTGTTTATACGCTTGTTTTTCATTAGTAAACGCACCCTCCATCACTCTGTCACCCCTCTGCATCCCGGCATCCTTCTTCCTCATTCATTATAACGTGTATCCACTCACCGGATGCGAATCTCTCACAAGGATGAGGATGATGAGGATCGGCGTTAGCAGAATCGGCAGCTACCGAGCGGCTCCATGAAGCCCACTCGCGCGCTTTCGCACGTGAGCGAAAGGATCATTTCAAGAAAAGAAAAAGAAGAACAAGAACAACAAGAAGAAAAAGGAGTAGGAGGAGGAGATTGAGGAAAAGGATAACCAAGAAACAACAACAACAGAAAGAGCTCCTGAGAACAACGAGCGCATGAGATGGAGAAAGAGAAAGAAAGAGATCAAGGGAGCGCGAGTGCGCACGAGAGTGGAAGAGAGAGAGAGAGAGAGAGAGAGAGAGAGAGAGAGAGAGAGAGAGAGAGATGGGAAATTAATAATCCCAGAGACAAGTCCCTTCTCTGTTATTCATCAGGCTTTGCGCGAGCTGCAGAGGAGCTGAGATGTGCAAGCGGGAGGGGCAGAGCTCCACACTCCATTGGCTCTCTCTTTTCATTCCTATACATTGCAGCCAATGCACTCGTCCTCCCTCCCCCTCCATCTCCCTCTCTCTCACTCTCTCTCCCTCTTTTTCTTTTATTCTCTATCTGCCCAGAGGTGCATAATATACAGTATGGAGGGAATGTGTGCGGTGCAAGAAGCATCGCTTGCACTCGCACTCCCGCTGTGTGTTTTAACCCTGTGTAAAAAGGTTTTTAACATTTTCTTTTTGTCATAAAATATTCAATGTGAGTACTATTCGAATGGAAAAAAAAAAGTTTTTCAATTTCTGGTGAAATAGCTGTATAGAAAACTGTTAAAATGTGAAGTACACGGTTAAAGAATCCATGTATGTCATTATACACTGTCAGAAATAAAGTGCTTTCCTTGATGCTGGTGTGGTACCGCCATTTTGTGTCTAGTTAGTTAGTTACAGTTACGTTTATATATCGCTTTTCTAGACACTCAAAGTGCTTGACATAGTGGAGGGGGGATCTCCTCAACCACCACTAGTGTGTAACATCCACAGGGATGATGCGACGACAGCCATAGTGCACGAGAACGCCCACCACACACCAGCTATTGGTGGAGAGGAGAGAGAGAGATGTAGCCAATTCAGGAATAGAGATTATTAGGAGGCCATGATAGATAAGGGCCAATGAGGGAATTTCACCAGGGATATACCCCTACTCTATTACGATATGTGTCTTGGGATTTTTAATGACCACAGAGAGTCCGGACCTCGGTTTAACGTCTCATTCGAAAGACGGTGCTGATTTTACAGTATAGTGTCCCAGTCACTATATCTAGCTTGTAGTACTTAGCTTTTAGAATAATAAACTTTAAAGTTTCCGGTATCAGTGGCTCTAAAGGCCTAATTATGTTATTTATTATACCTTATATATTTTTTTTAAAGGCATAAAAAAGTAAATACTAAAATCACAAAACATTTTCATCATTTTGATGGCACCAATCCAGAGACAAGGATAAGTAGAGTTCGGTACCTTTATTTCTGAGAGCACTGTATGAGATCTTTGCCAATTGAATAAAAGCTGAAATTTATATCCTGTAAAGAAAGAAAGAAAATTGTATTAAACATGACGTAGTCATGAATAGTGTATATGAATATAGGAAAATGTCCTAGTGTGAGTTGTATTATATATTGATGCGACTTCCACTGATCAATCTGTAGAAATAGATAATGATTGTTGGTATTATTCTACATAAACCTATAAGTACCTAGAGTAATAAGATACAACAGCAGGCACTGCCAGAAATGCAGGGTATTAAACGGTACCTTTTGGTACCTTTTCTTGTTGCTCGTGTGATACAGTACCACCAAGGGTACAACTTTAGTACCTTTCAAGTGGGAAGGTGTTTGTGATGTAGCCTTAATGAAATTTGAGAGTAAAGCTTTAAAGGTACAGGTATCAGTGGTCATTAAATTATTTTAAAATGTAAAAAATGGATACAAAAGGTACAAAAAAACG
The DNA here is from genome assembly GCF_001660625.3 of Ictalurus punctatus. Classification (NCBI taxonomy): domain Eukaryota; kingdom Metazoa; phylum Chordata; class Actinopteri; order Siluriformes; family Ictaluridae; genus Ictalurus; species Ictalurus punctatus. Next base: position 18,981,477 of record NC_030417.2, on the reverse strand, counting down.
GACTCTTGATGGTACCACCAACAGCACCAAGGAAAAGTATAGTTTGGTACCTTTATTTTTGGGAGTGTACAGTGTTAAGGACAACGTAAAAATAAAATGATGAATATAAACATTTCCTCTCAAATTCCATTCATTTACATTTACATTTAGAATCAACTGCTAGCCAAACTTCTATGGATTTTGGCAAATTGAGAAAAGAACGAAGCAAATTTGCATCGGATCATTTTGTATACGAAGCTCTAGGATGTTTCTCATAAATACGGTGAATGCACAACCTTGTCTTCTTATTCTTCTTATTATTATTATCATAGAAGCGGTTTGATCTTGAGCTCGGGTTACTGTTGGAATTCCACATGTTCTATGTGTGTCCCGGGTTTGCTCCAGGTTCTCCAGTTTCCTCCCATCTCCCAAAAACGTGCAGGTGGATTGGTGACTCAAAATTGCCCCTAGGTGTGCATGAGTGTGTAAATGTGTGTGCGATGGAACTGCATCCCATTCAGTATGCATGAATTCCCGGGATAAATGATTTAATGAATGAATGGATGATGATCATTATTGTTACTATTACTATAATAATAATAATAATAATAATAATAGTAACAACAACAACAACAACAACAACAACAATAATAATAATAATAATAATAATAATAATATAATAATAATAATGCTATTATTATTATTATTATTATTATTATTATTATTATTATTATTATTATTATTATTATTATTATTGAATAGCATGATGCTGGTCCATATTAGAGTAGGTTTGGGACAGAAATCTGTAAGCGAGTCATTTTCTTTGTGCTGCTGCTCGTTCAGACTCCTGAAACTGCATTTCAAGCGCAGGAGTTTTGTGTGCACGGCTGTCAATAATTGATGAGCTTGGCGAAGTGTGCAGCTTTGGAGATGGGCTCGAGCCGTTGGATATACTCTCTCTCTCTTGCCGTGTAGGATGTTATGCTGCACCACCCACACTTTTAGAGCAAGCGAGCTGTGAAATGTATTCATTGTTAACGTGGAAAAAAAAGAAATGGGGGGCCAGAAATTTTGGCCTGTAATTTCTCCCAACGTCAAATAACATGTGCTTTAGGTTATTTTTCTTCAGGCAACGATTCGATATTTGATTTATAATGCAATGATATGATATTTGACGATACTACCGACTCTGCAACGATACAATAATGTTACGATACCATTTAGTATCCTCTGATCTCTATGTGACTAACTTTGTTTAGAATCTAGCAAAGGCCTACACCAAAAATATAAAAATATTAAAAATATAATTGATTTGGTACACACAATCGTTGTTTGTCCTCTTTTGATAATGATAATTGATTCGTAGTTGCTTTGATTCATTTCAGTCATCGCCTTTCAAATCAATGCATCAATCCAACTCATCCAATCGTCACACCCCTAGTTAACATGATGAATAAAAGGGGCAGGGCACTAAGAATGGAAGTCATGTGACCTTTCCGAGAGTGCAGTGGTTATATGTCAGCTAGCTGAATCATTAGCCTCAGACATTAGCTACCTTATGTTGCCTAGCGAAAGTGTTAAAGTCCTGAAAACACTATGACTAGTCATTAACTACTCAGTCATTAACAACTAGTTAATGACTGAGGTAAATAATTCATATAGCTAGCAAGAAGCGTTTAATATGCGTACAGGCAAAATGTGAAGAGAAAATGATGCAAAACCAAGAGAAATATCAACATTTTCCTCAGATTTTCCTTAGGTAAACAATTAAAAATTAACATATTAGACAGTTAAAATTACACTTAGCACTGACCGCTAACCCAAATTCCATGGGTTCTACATCAACATTGTGTCACATTTTCCTTCCTCAATCAAAGCTATCTGAAAATTTTGTCCAAAGTAACATAAATATAAGAAAAAGAGGCAAACACGCGTCCACATTTGAACGCATCATTAGTTCAAGAAATCTGAGGAATTGCTCTGAGCTGATTGGTGCATTGTTCTTACATCGTAGATGACTTCATGCCCTTTTCAGAAACCATTCACCACCTAAACAGTCCATACTGAACATGGGGGGCCAAGTATATAAAAAAATAAGCAAATAAATAAAACCCCAAAACCTTGTGTCAGGTGAAATCTCATTATAATCTACTAATTAAGCATTTCAGCTGGGCCTGCGGTTAGCGCCACACTTTCCCCTTTGTAATCAGATGCATTTTTTCAGGCAAAAAAAAAAAAAACAAGATGATGTGAAGGATGAGAAAAAAGGAGATGATGAGCTGACACACACTCACACACACAGCAACCCGTCGAGGGGAATAAAAAGAACCGGTGAGGGATGAATCTGTCTGAAATCGCACCTAGGGTTAGTCGTAGTGGAGAATACTTAGCACACTTAAGAAATCCCATAATGCACTGGGATAAGATCCAAACAAGTAGCCAGAATGTGATTATTTCAGATATTTTTGTGTCTTATGTGAGTCCAGATCTAGAATTTGAGACTCTTGGAATGTAATATGGTGCAAATGCAAACACAAGTTGCTCAGCCAATTTTGTTTAAGGAGTGTGTGTGTGTGTGTGTGTGTGTGTGTGTGTGTGTGTGTGTGTCTGTGTGTGTGTGTGTAGGGATGGTGTTGCAGTCCGCCACAGAAACAGACGGTAATTACCATTGCCCTCTCTGTCACACCTCCAGCATGCGCATACACCCACACAGGAAATGGAAAATGAGTTCGGGCTGCAGCGAGCCACCTAGCCTCCAAGCCTCATTCCTGACCAACTCAAGCTAATGTGTCGCTTGATTTCGGGAGGGGGAAAATCAACAAACATTCACAGTGCCGAATCCTTGACGTGGTGTGTAGCGGGAGGGGGAAAAAGCGAGCCGCGGGGGCCCCATTCAAAATGATTGTCTCATTCAGCCAAGGCGCAGGCGAGAGAGGCCTTTGTCCGGGAACCTGGTTTGAAGTTCGTCCAAAAGCGTTTGAGAGCAGTGCAAATCACGCTAATCAAAGCCTAAATACATGTTTGTGTCTACTGATAATGAGCTGTCCAGAAGAAGGCGTTATTATCCGTGACATCCTTATCTGCGAAGGCTATGATGCTGCATGCTTTGTAATTTCCTCACTGTTTACGGTTTACTAGCGGAGGAGAAGCTATAAATCTTGAAATCCAACATGGTTTTTGTGTTCGTGGATCGTGAGACACAATGAAATGAATGAATAGGAAGGTGGTTTGGAATAACATATATATATATGATATATTATATATATAATTCTCTAATAGCATGTCCCTAAGTGAAGTGTTTTATTCCTCTTATACCACAGCAATTTTTTCAAATTATCATCAAGAACAGTGGCAGTGGTAGCTCTGTGGTTAAGGTGTTGGGGGTACTGATCAGAAGGTCGTGAGTTTAAACCGCAGCTCTGCCAGCCACCACTGTTGGGCCCTTGAGCAAGGCCCTTAACGCTCAATTTTTCAGATATAAAAATATAAGTTGCTCTGGATAAGGCCAAATGCTGTAACTGTAGTTAGGTTTTAGCCATGAAGCAAGTTGGTTCTTGTTCTCACTTACGTTATAGCAGCTATAAACAGATGTTCCCTAACCAACCCTGTCTTTTTTCTCTCTGGATACAAAAATACAAAGTCCTGTTACAAAGTCCTGACACTGGAAAGTCCTTCCAAAAAATGTTAAATAAACATAAATAAACACAAGCCTCCAGCATACAGTACAAGTCCCTGTTCAAGCTGTTACCGTAGAAACGATGACATGATCAGCGCGAGGGCATTTTGCATAACGTGATTAGAAGCTGTGCTACTGTCAGAGCTGCTGTTCTAGAAAATTCATCAACAGCACTGTGGTATGAAATCCTTTAAACACTTCTCATATCTGTAATCCAGCATTATGTAAATACTTACGCAAACATTTGCTCTAGCAACTCAGTCTATGTGTTTTAGTGCAAAATTATTGGCACCCACAGTGCAATAAATCTCAATTTTAAATCTTTTTTGTTTGTGCCAATTTTAGCTCTGCTATATATTGCACTTCTCTCTGAACGTAATTTTGTTTGACTATTTACATGCTTGTATTTTATTATTGTATTTTTTGCCTTTTATTGGCTTTATATATGATTCATTTATTGCTTATTTTATCTATCTATACATTTGTCAATATTATTATTCACATTAATTCTTTATTGTCTGTAAAGCACTTTTAATATAAATAATAATAATAATAATAATAATTATTATTATTATTATTATTATTATTATTATTATTATTATTATTATTATTATTATTAATTTATTATTATTATTAGGAGTCAAGCATTAGTTTTCTTCTTCTTCATCTTCAGCTTCTTCTGCTCTGGAAGTCTATTGCAGGCCATAGAACCGCTAGCGGGAAAGTTATAAAATTTGGCACACAGATAGGGGGCAGTCTGATCTGTTCATATAGCAAATTTGGAGTCTCTACCTCAATCCGTCTAGTGCCACCAACTGTTCAAAGTTGCCCTCACGTTTATGTTAATAAAAAAAAAGTTTTTTTCTTCTTCTCCTATTCCTTGGCTCAAGATTATTCAATTGCATGAATTCCCTTGACATTTTCCGTCATGAAAATTTTTCCGCCATTTTGAATGTTCTTAAAAACCTACGTTTTCTAACTCGTCCTACACCGTTTGTCCGATTTGCATGGAAATTGGCCTGCATCATCTAGATGCCCTCATGACAAAAAGATATTCACAGAATTTTGATAAATCATATAGTTTTAGAATGGCACGTCAATGAATTTGAAGAATGCGAAAAATTAAATTTGAAGCTGTATCTCTGCAATGCTATGAGGGATTGTGACAAAACTTGGTATGTGTCATCACCATTAGGCCCTGAGGTGACCTACAGAGTTTTGGAACACAGCCCCCTACTGGATAGGAGATAGCAAAAATGGCAATTTTGGCTTATAAATCTTGAATGCTTTCTTGCATGATAAACATCATGCCCAGATGCTACCTGAGCAGTTTCAGAACAGCACCGCATACTGGACAAAATTTCTAAGAAGTATCTATTTTAGTTATTTTTAAAATAAACGTTTTTTTATGACTGAAAATGTACTTTTTCTAACTCCACATACACTGTTCATTGGACTCTAATGAAAAACATATCACAAAGATTCATTTGCTACTCATGGTGCTGATAATTGGCTTGACCCCGGTATGGCTGCTTGCAGCTATATTTATTATTATTATTATTATTATTATTATTAGCTACTAATGAGAAAAATATCCATACAAGCCATTTACACAGCTGACAGTTGAGTATAATCCCTGGGATTTTAACTCAAAACAATTTGGTCACTAGGACAGAACTGTAACCAGTCTAACCAGTAGTAGTCTCACACACACGTCTTCTCCTGGTGAAGTGTTCTTCTGAAACTTCTCTCACTTTTGAGTCGTGAATGTTGAATCTTGTCTATTCACCTTGTTAATATTACGACCATAAGTGCATCATCCATCACGTGTCGCTTACAGCTTAAAGGAAAAACAGAACCGTTTTCCTGAATCAATATTGAAATCCTTTAGGTCATAAAACATTGTAAGTCCTTAAAGTTCCTTAAATTTCGAATGTACGGCGTGAGACGTAGAAGTCCAGGGTCGATTTTCTCTGCTCTCGGCCTCTCTTCCATCATGGCCAGCTCAAGATCCGATAGCTTTTATTTTCTGTCATTAAATTCAGTGATAGAATTAGGGATAAGCCTGGCTGGGCAGTGCATCAATAGAAAATCAATTACGCTGTCAGGATGTAGATGTATGGACTGCAACGTTTCATATTTGGTGCACCAGAAGAAATGAATATGGTTTTCTTTGGGTTTTTTGCGCACACAAGTTTAATCTCGTTTAATGATTGCGAATCGGAAAAGCTGTTTATCCAGTTCAAGCGTGCCATTCATATTTCTGACAAAGTTTAGAGATAAAGTAAATAAATGCTGGCTGTGCCTCAGATGCTCTTCTGTTCATTACTCAACAAAGACTGTCCCATCATTTTACTTTGTTTTATTTGAGACTTTATAGCAATAGAAAGGCCAAAATTATTTAATATCCTCAATAAATCTAATATTAATTGTCACTATTACCAACATGAACATTATTATTATTAGATTAAAATCAACTTTTAATTCTAAAAATAAAATCTTGTTACTGTCATGTCAAAATAGCTAAAGGAGCATTAGTTAAATATTTATTTTTTTAAATGAACGATTTTGATGTTTCACGTGTAAAATTTGCAAGTTTAGAAGTTTGTGAAGTCATGTGACTGTGACTAAAATCTATTTTTAATGGTGAAATATGAGCTATATTTCTTAAAATTAATTTTAACAATGTTTCACGTTTCAATGATTATTTGAAATAATTGCCATTTCTTGTTTGTCTTGTTACTCTCAGGTCAAAATCGCTCACGGAATATTATTTGTATATTATTTGTAAAGCTCACTTTACAAATGAGTAATGAGTAATGAGTAATGTTTGACATGTAAAATGTGTAAATGGCTCATTTTGAGGCACAGAGAGAAATCCATCTCCCTGCAAGAGCGTCTTGTCACTTTCCAGCCGGCTGACACACGGTGAGAGACACACAGCATGCTGGAACACATCTGTTTTAATTGCACTGATTAAGTGGACATATTGAGAATTCCCTGCTCCCATGTCGCCTTCACGCTTGAGGACTTCTCAGATGGCGGCGTGAAGGACTGCTCAAGTCCTCGTTGAAATAATTAGAGGGCGAAGCTTTGACCTCTCGTACCTGAAGCACCCTTTTAATCTATCGCCGTGAGTGCAGCGCAAATAATAATCAACCTTCGCTGCCTTTATCTCTCCTCCCAATCATCAGCGGGGTTTCACAGAGCTGCTGCTTCTCTTCTTCCAGTCTACCTGAGGTTAGCAAAGCACAACATGACTGGCATGACCAGGAGACGAGTAGGAGCACTTATATTTATATACCATGTGTACAGTGTGGATGTGCTGCTCAGTATCGCAGAGTTGCGCTGTGATTGGCTGCTCTAACAACCCACGTTTCACATACAGGACCAAGGAAGTGTTCATTATGATATGGACTGTTTGAAATAGTTTGCAATGCTAAATCTATCGATCCATCCATCCATCCATTGCTTTGACAATACTCTATGCATTCATTCATCCACCTATTTCCATCCATCAATTCATCCATCCATCTGTCTACACACATATGTATCCATCCATCCATTTTTTTCATTTATCCATTCATCCATCCATCCATCACTTTGGCAATGCTATATCCATTCATTCATCCACCTATTTCCATCCATCTGTCTACACACAAATGTATCCACCCATCCATCCATCTGTTCATTTATACATTTATCCATCCATTCATCCATCCATCCATCCACACATCCATCCACCCACCCATCCATCCATCCTTCACTTTGGCAATACTGTATACATTCATTCATCTACCTATTTCCATTCATCGATTCATCCATCTATCTCTCTATACACAAATGTATCTATCCATCCATCCATCCATCCATCTACTCATCCATCACTTTGGCAATACGATATCCATTCATTAATCTACCTATTCCATCCCTCAATTCTTCAATTTAAACAATTACTGCACATGCACCCGTGGAACAGTCCTTAAGATGCTAACAGTTTACAGGTGGTAGGCATTTAAGGTCACAGTTACAATAACTTAGGACACTAAAGAGACCTTTCTACTGACTCTGAAAAACACCAGAAGAAACATGCCTAGGGTTCCTGCTCACCTGTGTGAACATGCCATAGGCCTGCTGCAGGGAGGCATAAGGACTGCAGATGTATCCAGAGCAATAAACTGCAATGTCTGTAATGTAAGACGCCTAAGACAGTCCTACCAGGATCCAGGATTCATTATTCCATTTCTGTTCATCAAATGTCTGTGAAACTTGTTCAGTTTATGTCTCAGTTTTTGAATCTTTTTATGTTAATACAAATATTTACACATTACGCTTTTATTTGCTAGAAATAAAAGCAGTTGAATGTGAGAGGATGCTTCTTTTTTGTTTTATATCTCTCCATTAACCTATCTATCCATTCATCCATCCATCTGTATTCTTTAATCAATCCAGCTATCTCCATCCAAAACTTATGCTATAGAATATTTGAACTTTCAACTGTCCATCCATCCATCAATTCATCTATTAATCTGTCACTCCATCTGTTTATTTATCTATACATTTGTCAAAATACACATGATATTTGAAATGCTTCTCTAATACTTTATTCATCCATCAATCTATCCATTCTTTAGATATTCCTTATGATGTAGAATATTTTAAATAAATAGACAATACAATATTAATCCATCTTTAGTCCATCACCTAATGCATGATGCAGAACATGTTTAATGCTTTGGTGCTATTTTGAGATTTTCAGGCTCTCACATGAAATTAACTATTTAAAGGAAATATGTTGTTGTGAACTGGATCACTCCGCCTGTAATCACCAGGTTGCACTATTTGCACTATTCACTATTCATAAAACAGCACCAGCTAATAAGTGCGCGACACAGTCACATGACCAGCACGTGTACAATCTGTCATATACAAAACCACAGATATTTATCGGCTATGGCATGATCCATGTGTTTATTCATCCGAAAAGGGCATGATATAGAGTGTAATCTTGTCAGCTAATAAAGGCTCAGAGCATTCCGTTCACAATTTACTATATGTAAATGTTCAATTTTCCACATACAGCTGAGGTTAAACATCAGCCAATATGTTTTAGAGCAGTAATGACACAATCCACATCTGCATTCGGATTTTTATTTTGATATGTCTGAATTAAATATGAACCCTATCACTATGTCCTCATATAGTAAAATATCTAATTTTATCCGATTTACTTGAATTTTGGGCTTTGTTACATTTCAGAAAAGATCAGAAAAGTCGTATCTGTAGAACACTAGCTAGCATACTTTTCAAAACAACGATGTCGTTCCTAAATGAGCAAACTGCTGTTTATAGACAATAGCAGCTACCTAATAACTAATTATTTACTTTTTTTAGTTTTGTGTTTGTAACTTTCCAGAAAATTTGGTTATCAGAATCTACTACGAAGTTGGGACACAGTGCTGCTGCGATTCAGAATGGAGACCTTTAATTTTTTTGTTTGTCAAACAGAATTTTGTACAGTTGTATGTTGTGATAAACATTTTCTGCTTATGTGTGGTTTTAAATGACTATTTTTTTGAGACGCTAGCAGAGATGTCCGATACGGAGCATATATAAAAGCTTATTTCTTTTGTTTGTATAGAAATATAGTAGAAATAGGCTTTTATTTCAGAGATCGGTAAGTGTTTAGTCTGGGCGACTGGAACAAACCACTGATGATAGATGAAAAAAATAAATAAATTAGTGCTCCTCCTATTTGTATCTGCATTTGTTTAGAACGCATTCTGTTTATTATGAATAATGTATTCACATTCTATAGTGTATAGATTCGTTTTTTTCGTCCACACAATACACATTTCACGTTTCTGGCTGAAATCCTGACGAACTAAACTCTGGTATCTGAGAGCATGTTTTTTCACCCTGCACCCTCCTTTTGTCCGCTCCCTGTAGCAGCTGTAATTGACTTTATGTTGGTCCACTCCTGATATCTTTGCCATAGCTGATGGGAGCTCTCAGCGGAGAGCTAGAGATATGTCATACAATCCAATCTTCTGCTCTGGCTCTGATTGCATAGACGATTTAATTAAAGGCAACAATGAACACTTTATTTAATGGCTCTGACCCTCCTCCCTCCACCCACACCCACTCCGTCACCCCCAACACCACTCTGCAGCACCTCACCTCCCATAGCTCCAGCAATACCTCTTCGTTTCTACAAAGTAGAAGAAGTAAAGACGACACACACCACATTGAGACAATTGTAACTTCCTGACAGAGGAAGTATCCAAGGGTGTTCCTTGGACATATACTATAATCGCTATACAGTATGCAATGCGTAAGTCTGAGAGCTAGCTAGCTTTCACTGTGATTTATGCATCAGATTGGATTTATGCATTAATGGAGTTCGGTAAAGGTCTGACACAGAAATTCATGGATGTGTGTATTAAAGAGAGTAAAACACACTCGTGACCAAATTTCCATAGCGAGTTAGAAAGGACTAGCACTGAGGGGATATGTGGGGGAAAAAGTTTTTAAAAAAACTGCTTTCCAAAAGCGAGAAACTAAAACACTAGGAGTGCTGACTGATAAGAGCAATCAATAATGTTGTAGTAACAGTTATGTCCACTAACATCACTCCTCGTCCTAACTGTAACGTTGCTTGAGGTACGAATACAGGTGAAAATTTCAATCATAGAAGAAGAAGAAAACCAAATATAATACATTAACCCTCAAAAAAAAGAAGGAAGTTCATAAAAAACATTAAAAATGAACACTCCTTCTTTTTTTGTGCTATACTTAATGTAATGTCAGTCGTATATAACAGTATATAATTCTTCCGCCAGTTTTTCTGACTTGTCATTTGGGTGGAAGCAAAACAAACAAACAAACAAAAAAAACTTGTGGAAAATGTTTTCTTTTCTAGTTCCCTTATTTACATATTTTCCCCAAGCTTGGTCATTTGCCACCTAGCTACTGAGCTCCTGATGATGAAGGCTAGCACATGCTTCCTCCGTCATGCGTTTTAATTTTAGCATTTGATCTGATCTGATCATCACTTTAGCTGGAAAAGCGTAGCTTTCTGGTGTCTCCCGTATGGCTGTAGCAAGCGGTCAAAAATCCGAATTGCTACAGCCCCATTATTTAATAATCCTGAGCTCTGTCGGTGATCCAATTACGACCGCATTGTTGCGACGAGATCGTACAGTTATTTGTATGCGCAGAGTAATACGCAGCTCGGGCAGCCGGATTATCGCTCAGCCACTGTGTCACTTCTCGTTTCAGATAACACACTGTTGAGTAGAGTTCATCACTGAAGGAACAAACAAAAAAATAATCATTTTATCCGGCAACAAGAACAGAAGGCTTTTAAAAAGAAGGAGGCAGTTTGGGAAAATAATTTGAGAGAGTTTATAAGTACGTTAAAAGGCAAGGGAGACAAATTTCACTAATATGAAGGGAAAAGGACGAAAACATCCTCTGTGTCGTGCTGTAATATAATATATATAATAAAATAATCAACAATGGGAGTTACTTCTGATTATTTTCCAATAACACCACTTCCTGAAGTGTTCTATTCCTCTCATACACAGCACCTTTCCTACAATGACAATTTATTTATTTCCTAATGTGATACTTTTTACCGGGTTTAGAGTTACAGTTCTCATTTAAGTTATAGAAACTATATAAGACAAAAAAAACAACTTGTCATGTCACTTGTCATGTTACTGAGAACGCAAGGCATACAGTGGCAAAAAAAAACCCCAAGCCAAATCATACTTATTGTTACAAAACGCTGACACTGGAGACTCCTTCCAAAAAGGTTATAATAATGATTATCCTTTTTTTGCTAAATAACATGCTTTTAAAGTAAATTCGAGATTTAGATTACGTGGTGTGTCCGCCATACTCTGACTGAGCTGTTACTAAAGAAACGATAACGTATTAGAAAGAGAACATTAATATAAACCTGTAATTTGCAGCTGCTTTTATAGGAAATGAATCAACACTGTCTGACCAATCAGAATCCAGAATTTAATAGTAAGTCGTATATAGAATAGCTTTATACTGTGTCACCAGACCATCCGCTCTCGTGTGTGTGTGTGAATGTGGGAGGGTGGATGGGGTTAACTGGCTTTTGAGCAGTGTGTGTACTCGGGTCCATGTCATTTAGAAGGGGTTGCAGTTCACTCGGTATCTATCATCTACGGCTGTCCTCTCGCACAGATGCGGATCAGCGCGCAGTATATTTGATTCGACAGGGTCACGAGGTGCTGCCTGGAGGCATTAATAAACTCGGCAAGTCCTCCAGTCTGAGGAGTCGCTTGACCCGAGCGTGCCAAACAAACCCGACGATGAAATGAAAGACCAACACCAATGGAGACACAGTTACACTCTCGCCTGCTGGGTTATGATCTAATGTTGTCTGGAATGACCTGAAAAAACAATCAGGTTTTTTTATTTTATTTATTTATCGGTGGGGAAATGACCCATTTTGATCAACAACAACAGCAACAACAATAATAATAATGATGTTCGGTTGTCCAAGGGGTCCAAGAAATAATAAGATTTTTGTTTTTCACATTCTTCACATGACAGTATTGATCAAATCCATATCTGGTCTTAATCTAGTCTTAAAAGCACGATATGAAATGGTTAACTTTAGTAAGCCTAGGTAGCTAATTGTGATTATAGGATTTGTATCAAACAGCACCGAAGTCGCATAATTTTTTTTCATTTAAGACCAGTTTCCTCACACTTTACCATAAACCTAGCTAGCTAGCTAATTTGAATAAAACAAGATTAGGCAAGCCTAGCTTCGCTGGACCATCATGTAGCCGGTTCAACTATAAACATATACAGTGAGGGAAAAAAGTATTTGATCCCCTGCTGATTTTGTACGTTTGCCCACTGACAAAGAAATGATCCGTCTATAACTTTAATGGTAGATTTATTTGAACAGTGAGAGACAGAATAACAACAAAAAAATCCAGAAAAACGCATGTCAAAAATGTTATAAATTTATTTGCATTTTAATTAGGGAAATAAGTATTTGACCCCTCTGCAAAACATGACTTAGTACTTGGTTTAAAAACCCTTGTTGGCAATCACAGAGGTCAGACGTTTCTTGTAGTTGGCCACCAGGTTTGCACACATCTCAGGAGGGATTTTGTCCCACTCCTCTTTGCAGATCCTCTCCAAATCATTAAGGTTTCGAGGCTGACGTTTGGCAACTCGAACCTTCAGCTCCCTCCACAGATTTTCTATGGGATTAAGGTCTGGAGACTGGCTAGGCCACTCCAGGACCTTAATGTGCTTCTTCTTGAGCCACTCCTTTGTTGCCTTGGCCGTGTGTTTTGGGTCACTGTCATGCAGGAATACCCATCCACGACCCATTTTCAATGCCCTGTCTGAGGGAAGGAGGTTTTCACCCAAGATTTGACGGTACATGGCCCCGTCCATCGTCCCTTTGATGCGGTGAAGTTGTCCTGTCCCCTTAGCAGAAAAAAACCCCCAAAGCATAATGTTTCCACCTCCATGTTTGACGGTGGGGATGGTGTTCTTGGGGTCATAGGCAGCATTCCTCCTCCTCCAAACACGGCGAGTTGAGTTGATGCCAAAGAGCTCCATTTTGGTCTCATCTGACCTCAACACTTTCACCCAGTTGTCCTCTGAATCATTCAGATGTTCATTGGCAAACTTCAGACGGGCATGTATATGTGCTTTCTTAAGCAGGGGACCTTGCGGGCGCAGCAGGATTTCAGTCCTTCACGGCGTAGTGTGTTACCAATTGTTTTCTTGGTGACTATGGTCCCAGCTGCCTTGAGATCATTGACAAGATCCTCCCGTGTAGTTCTGGGCTGATTCCTCACTGTTCTCATGATCAATGCAACTCCACGAGGTGAGATCTTGCATGGAGCCCCAGGCCGAGGGAGATTGACAGTTCTTTTGTGCTTCTTCCATTTGCGAATAATCGCACCAACTGTTGCCACCTTCTCACCAAGCTGCTTGGCAATGGTCTTGTAGCCCATTCCACACTTGTGTAGGTCTACAATCTTGTCCCTGACATCCTTGGAGAGCTCTTTGGTCTTGGCCATGGTGGAGAGTTTGGAATCTGATTGATTGATTGCTTCAGTGGACAGGTGTCTTTTATACAGGTAACAAGCTAAGATTAGGAGCACTCCCTTTAAGAGTGTTCTCCTAATCTCAGCTCGTTACCTGTATAAAAGACACGTGGGAGCCAGAAATCTTTCTGATTGAGAGGGGGTCAAATACTTTTTTCCCTCATTAAAATGCAAATTAATTTATAAAATTTTTGACATACGTTTTTCTGGATTTTTTTTGTTGTTATTCTGTCTCTCACTGTTCAAATACAACTACCATTAAAATTATAGACTGATCATTTCTTTGTCAGTGGGAAAACGTACAAAATCAGCAGGGGATCAAATACTTTTTTCCCTCACTGTATCCTTCTTATTAGAAGTCCTTGAGATGTAATGTAGAGTTTTGGGCAATGTCCTGTTCTTCCTGCGATCGTTACCCGGCTCGCTAAGTGCAGTTCATGTGTTCGTGTAAATAATCAACGTAACGTTCGAGAAAAATACGACCAGTATTTTAGGAAGTGACAATTATCCATTACATCCATCTTCTATACCGCTTATCCTTTTCAGGGTCACGGGGAACCTGGAGCCTATCCCAGGGAGCATGGGGCACAAGGCAGGGTACACCCTGGACAGGGTGCCAATCCATCACAGGGCACACATACACACATTCATACATCACAGACACTTTAGACATGCCAATCAACCTACTATGCATGTCTTTGGATTGGGGGAGGAAACCGGAGTACCCGGGGGAAACCCCTGCAGCACGGGGAGAACATGCAAAGTCCGCACACACAGAACTGTGGGAATCGCACCCCCGACTCTGGTGGTGTGAGGTGAACGTGCTAACCACCAAGCCATTTATATTATTTCCAAAAGTGAGTGATATCAGATTTATACACTTTTTTCCCCATCCAGTTTCAAAGAGCTAAGACAGCAAGGAAATCGCTAGCTTAAAGCCTGCTGTAAAAGGCCGTGGCCGTTCATCCATAGCGATCGTGTCCGAGCGTCATGCACCTTCCTGTTTTTTATACTATAGTGAATATTTCAAGCCTTTTTTTTTTACATTTAAAAACAGAATCCTTCCTATCAGACAGAATTTACACAAGGGAAGCGAGGGCTTATTATATGCTGTTTACTTATTCATGTATTTCTGCCTGGCGTTAATTAAAGAAGGGATGAGTGAGATATCAAGAGAAAGAGAGGGAGGGAGAGAGAGACAGAGAGAGAGAGAGAGATGATATGAAACACTGGGAGTTTCTCCTTCCAAGCAATTGCAATATGGCCAAAGGGACTGCGCTAACCCACTTTTAGCAGCTGATTATAGGGCTGTGCTTCAAATAAAAGGAAGTCCAGATCTGACACTGTAAAACACTCGAAACCCACTGAGGACGTTTCGCTTGTAGCACTGGAACAGAATCAAAATAAGGTCCAATATCATCCACTTTTATGGTTATAGACCTCAGGGATGTAAGGCCTCTGTCCTATTAGCGGCGCGATGATACACTAGGTTGACGGTTTTCTGTGAGAATTAAATTTAAGATAGTTACACAGGAAACTTTATACTGTAATGAGTTTTTTTTCACACTAATGCCCAGTTAAGCCAGTTTTAGACATTTTTTACGATTATTATTCGTTACACTCTACCAGATGATTCTATAACAGATGACCTAACCTGCGCTTTGATGTCTAAATCTTTACAGTGCACAATTTTTGGTGTGAGTTTGCTGTCACAGACAAACATCGCAAAAGAATTCAGCATGAATTGAGTTGAGCTCGACGGTCATGCTAAGATGATCAGTGGCTGGTTTAGCATTACTGCTCCCATAGAAAAGTTACATAGAAAAGTATGACATATTTTTTAAATAAAGTCAGTTTTAAGATCTCTTTTAAGATTATTACTTGTCACGATGTGCGAAATCCCAATGAAATCTTACAAAAATCTTAGGTGCGTCTAAAAAATTTTATTATCGTGGACAGGTTCATTTTTCCCCGTAATTTAATTAAACAAGTGAAACTTTGATATATTCTAGATTCTTTACACATAAAGTGAAATATTTCAAGCCCTTTTTTTTTTAAAAAATCTTGATGATTACGGCTTACAGCTCATGGAAATCAAAAATACAGTATCTCTAAATATTAGAATAAAGGATTTATAATACTGAAATGTCGCAGTGTTGCATTCTTAGTGTCAAGCCACTCCTGAACTTCAGACAATGTCAGAATCATCTTACCTGAGCTAAGGAGAAAAAGAACTGGACCGTTGCTCAGTGGTCCAAAGTCCTCTTTTCAAATGAAAGTCAATTTTGCATTTCATTTGGAAATCAAGGTCCCAGAGTTTGGAAGAGTGAAGGGGCACAGAATCCAAGTTGCTTGAAGTCCAGTGTGAAGTTTCCATAGTCAGTGATGATTTGGGGTGCCATGTCATCTGCTGGTGTTGGTCCACTGTGTTTTCTCAAGTCGAGAGTCAATGCAGCGTCTACCTGCTGATGCTAGATGCTGATTTCCTTTTCCAGCAGGACTTGGCACCTGCCCACAGTGCATGCTATCTATCTATCTATCTATCTATCTATCTATCTGTTTATTCAACTCTACAAGTATTGGCACCCTATCTAACTGTCTCTCTTTCTTTCTTAAAACTGCACATTACCTTCAGCGTTCAAACTGATAACTATTTTAAACTTTGAGACCGCTTTTTCAAGCCAACATCAAAGTCTTAACTTGTTTATATAATTATCACTTTGTTTCTTTATGTCTGTGTACTAAAGTGTTTTTATGTGATTTCTTCTCACACATGGTAAAGGTTTGTTTGACTTTTTTTTTTTTTTCAGACCAATGAATCAAAGAGCTTTACGAGAACGTTTTCAACACCACACAATCCTACGTTTGTCCCTTTACATTCATCGCTTTTTGGTTGGTTTTATTATGCACAGTGTGAAAACTAACCAAACCCAACTGCTGGACCAACCAAAAGTATCAGCTGCTCTGATTCGGATAAAAATAACAGACTGATTGTAGTGAAAATGCCTGAGAATTTACAGTCATTCTTAAAATGGCCGATGATCTATCAAGAAACAGGACGTGATTTTGGAACAGTGAGGGCAAACCAAGTGAGGGAGAGGAAAAAGTTGATGGAGAATGGAGCATGGAGAGCTTGCACTGGGGGTTGTGTAAACAATGGCAGCATCTGCTGGAGCTGACAGAAATTACACACACACACACACACACACACACACACACACACACACACACACTTAAGGTAGAGTGCACACACACACACACACACACACACACACACACACACGTGCGTATTGAAGTCTGATAATTGAATCATAATCTAATTTGTATTTCAGACAGCTGAGGCTTTTCCGACTCCTTCTGATAATGACAATTATCTCCGTTCGCTTTAATGTTTTAATTTTTTTTCACCAGGTGCTATTATGTGGGAGCTGATAGAGAGGGGAGCGCCGATTAAAATAGCAACCTGTACCCGGTTCGGAGTTTTAGGGTGAAATAAAAAGAAGACTCGTCCTATCAGGAAGAATGCACACAAGGGAGCGCCCCTGACTCCCACGCACTTAGCATATTGTACGCCCGTGGCTGGTAAATTAGTCACATCTGAAATAGCCTAATTAACAGATAGGGGCTTAACCTACTTATCAGAGCATAGCACCCGAAATATTGCTGCTTTTTTGAGGGGTTTGACGGGTGTATGTGTGTGTCTGGGGTGCCGTGATGAGATTTTGTCTTTAGCTTAGAGTCAAAGCAAACATTTTTTTTTCCATATTTATGAAAATTGGGGTAGCACTTGAACGGGTCATCAATGTAGTTAAATAAGGTGTTGTTCAGCATATACTACTGATATATACAGTATATGCCAGTATATATTCCAAAACCTAGGCTACATTAAAAAAATGCTGGTGCATCTCTCTCTCTCTCTCTCTTTTTTTCCACCCACTCACACCAGCATGTTCTCACCGATCCGCTTCCAAGGCTAAAAAGCGCACGCTTGATGTCGGGTGTCAAGAAGAGTGGCTGACAGCCCGGCATTACCAAACAATTGGCCGAGGTCGCGTGGAAAACAACGCGCCGCTCGCACACCCTCCATTAGAGTGATGGAAAAAAAGTTGCCCGGATCTGAGTTTAATGTTATTTGCAAATGATACAGTATTTAACTACCCCTGCCCCTTCTCCACTTTCCTGCTTCTCTTCTTTCCTATTGAAAGCCAAATTGCTAGTTAAGGGATTGATTTAAAACAATAATAATTGTTAAGAGTTGAAAAGTATGAGGATCATTTACTGGAAACACACGATTCAGCCGCCCCTCCCTGCACCTGAATCACTTTTTGTGCAATATATGTAGAATTAAAGTGGCCATGAGGAATGGTTTCAGGGTCGTGATTATGGTTTGGGCTGAGGTTCTCTATGTTATTGTGTAAAAGTCAACTCGGCTCTCGCTCTGCTTTTGTGCAGCACACCTTTAACAGCAAAAAAAGCACTTCCACAGCTAGTAGCCGAGCATATTAGAAAATAAAATACAATTCTGCCACCTGACACTTCAATTTAGGCCGCGCAAACTGCAAGAGCCGTCAGCTTCCAGGCCTGCCTGGCGTGATGGAGGAGACCAAATATCATTTAACCGAGGGAAATGCACATACACTCTCCCCTACTGCATTAAAGATACACACACACACACACACACACACACACACACACACACACACACACACACACACACGCGCGCCAACGCTCAGTGCTCAGCTCTCACACACAATCTCATTTTAATTGACTGCATTGTCTGTGATTTGGAGCGGGGCGGGGATTGCAGTCGGTAGGGGGAGGTATCGAAGGAGTGCCTGCACCCACATCCTTCCTCCCGGCCTTTCAGGAGTGTATATGATCCGATAATCATCTGACCACATCTGTTAGGCCTTGAAACTTTTAAACCATTTCATATTTCTGTGAGCTAATACTGATGTTGAGACAACATCATGCTGAGAAATTAAAGTGTTAATAAATATCAATATTAAGTAAGTTAAATGTTAAGAATTTGTCATAAATGTGACTGTAGGAACAAAAGCAACAGATTGCCATTGCTTCATATTTTGTAAAAGGAAATGAAAAGGGGATTTTTTGTGTCTGCTTAAATTAAATATTTCCAATAATAAAATAAATATTAGATGTATTGGGAATGACAATATAACAATAAGCACATAAATGTCATCACAAGAAGCATTTCTTTGTATTGTTATTATTATTATTATTATTATTATTATTATTATTATTATTCATTTTTATTTACTCACTTGACATCCTTTCTGTTTTTGTTGCTTAAACATATTTAGATTTTATTTTATATTTATTTTCTTACATTTATATGTAATTATTTATCATGCCCCCTAGCAAAACTAAATATTACTACTATAACTAAATAACTTTACTATAACTAAATATCTAAATATGGTGATATGTATGATGTCTGTAATGAAAATGCAACATACCGTGATATATCATCTTCATTTTAAAATCTATTTAAGAATCGCTGCAGAATAAAATTCATGATCTGTCACAATTAAGGGCTAGATTTGTTCTTCATTTTTTGACTATATTTGTAGGAGGCTTCATTTGCATATTGCGGTCCAGCAGATGATATTCCAAGATATTAGTATCACTATAACTTAAATATATCGTGCAGCCCTATTGAATAACAGTCCTGCTTTTTATCTGTTTTATTCTCTTCATCCTCCTCTTTCTATATCCTCGCTTCCTCTCACTTCCTCTCTCCCACTGCACTTCCTTTCTCTGACGCTTTCTCTTCCAGCCTACTCTCCTGCACTTTTTCTCCCAAATCTCTCTCTCTCTCCTTCCTTTCTCAGTGTCTCTTTCACTTTCCGTCTTCCATCCCACTTCCTTTTTGTCTCTTTCTGACTTTTCTCCCAACCTACTCTCCGTGTCATCCCTGCACTTTTCCCCTCATTTCTCTCCCACCTTCACTTCTCGATCTTACTGTTTTCCGTCACACCTCCTCTCCCTTTCTCTCTCTCTCTCTCTCTCTGCTACACTTTTTTCCCCCATCAATTCCCTCTCCCTCTGCTGAGGTAAGGATGCTGGGGCAGCGGGCGTAGCAATCTCACAGCACCGCCATTGCTCACCACATCAAGCGATCGTTTAGCGCCGGCCTCCCTTGCCGTGATTGATTGACTCGGCCTGGGTCTAAATCACCCTCATAAAGTCGGTATTGTGACAACGGCAGGAGAGCAACAGCTGATTCACAGCAGGACAGAAGGAGAGGGCGATGATGGGGACCAAGGTGACAGCCAGCAGTGTACACACACTTTACACAGACACCTGGGACACACACACTGCAGGGGGTTTAGGGGAAAAGTGCGGCGCTAAGCAAAACTACTAGTAGCAAAACTACTTTGGCAAAATATTCTGACAGGTTTGTTTGGTAAAATCTTCTTCTGTGACATCTTGGTCTTTTCTTAGTTGTTCGAAACCTGGCACCCAACGTGGCATTGATATCCGCGCTACATAGACAAAATTGTCTCGTTTAAAGCCCACAAAGTAATTCTGCTCTTAATCTCATGTGAGTGTGCAAGAACATTTTTAGCATCGTTCCCCTTTTCCAGTGGATTATTTTAAGTCCACACTGATCTGTCAGCACAGCAGCGTAAGAAGAACTTGGGCATACCTGAACATAAAAAAAAGAACTCAGAAATCCTGCCACATGCAAATAACAAAGAATTAGTCATCCACCCAGAAATGCTCTTTATTCCGGGTGTTTAACAGTGATGACGTGTCCCCCATCAGCCCTCGCAAGCCGACAGCAGGTCTGCAGACAAATCACACACATCCGAGGCAATATACGAGGCTTCGGTCGCTGGCGCGGGACTGCTGATATCAGCAACTCTGCAGGGTCAAGGCCCACTTTCTCTCTCAGACGCACTCTCATTCTTTCAGCCCACTTCCTTTTTTTTTCTCCTTACCTCACCACTGAGATGCCAAAGCAATCAATCTTAACTAGAGCCATTCCTTCTGTGGAGTGAAGGGTGCCATTTGTTTTCTTCCTGTCTTTTCTTGCGCTCCATTTCTCCCTCCTCTGTGCTGTTCTTTTACATATTCCTCTCTTTGCTGGTTTAGGAGGGCAATAATAACTCTAATGGCCGCTTCTTTCCACAGTGTGAGTCTAGCAAGAAATGTTTGCATTTATTCATTTGGCAGATGCCTTTTAAAACAAAAAAACAAAACGACTAATAAGTGATGGAAAACACAATCCAGACTTAGAGCTGAGCAGGTGAAGTAGGAGGTGAGGATTGTGCTCAAAGGCTCGACTGTGGTTCTGTGATAGTCCTGGCATTTGAACTTAACCACTGAGCCACCATGGAAAGCTAGACCAAGATCATTAAATTCAGATATACAAAACATCTCAAAAGGGCCAACATTGGAACCTTGAGGCCCTCCGTGTGTCTCCGCACTCGAGCCTTTCCTTAGAGATGCCACACTGGTCTCTGTGAAAAATCTATATAATGAAATTAAACAAGTGCAAAATATTTGTAGGAAGGACAAGTTATTTGTCAAACATCCAGAGAACAAAGAGAGATAGAGAGAGAGAGAGAGAGAGAGAGAGAGAGAGAGAGAGAGAGGGAATAAGAGATTGAGAGAGACTGAGAGAGAGAGAGACTGCGCCTTCATTAATCCGTGAACGTAATTACTGTTTAAACAGTCCTCCCCTTGATTGATGTCCTTCAGTCTGTTTCATTTACTTGAACATGTTCCAATATTCTTGGGAAATAAATAAGTAGATTCCTCAAAGGACACACTTAAATATATATATATATGTGTGTATATATATATATATATATATATATATATATATATATATATATATATATATATATATACACACACACATACCAAACATTTCCATTGTGCCACAAGATCCGAAGACAGAAAAAGCACTGGCGAAATGGGCCGTAGATTATACGCAAGAAAAAGAAAGATGATGGATGCACAGGGAAAACATTTAAAGGCAGCCTACAGCTGCTGATGGCATGGATACACCTCGAGAGCTTCAATCATATTAGCAATAACGTAAAATAGCTGTTGAGTCTGCGAGGCGCACCTGACTTGGGCCTTGTTTCACAATACGTAAAGCTCTGCAAGGCCAATTTTAGAAGATGACTTAATATGGTTTATGCGTAGCACTTGTAGGCTTAACGCTCCCTGGACAATGAGACATTGGCGCTGGTGCTCGGTATATACTGCCGTGTTCCCTGTGCTTACTGTTCGCTGCATGAAACACACATCAGAAAGCTTTGCACATGCACATTTGCAATATTCGATTTTGAATTTGATAGATGCCATGTGTCTTCTTTTTTCATAATCCCTACTCGAACTGTATACATGGCAAGGTGGGGTCATGAATTAATTAGCAGAGTTTCAGTAATTTTATATAGACTGACTTTATATTACTTTCTATAAATGACAAGTAGAAACCCCACGTAATATACACCATGTGGCCAAAAGTTTGTGTACACTTGACCATCACACCCATATGTCCCTGTAGAACATCCCATACCACATGTGTATTCCCCTCTTTGCTCTTATAATAAGTTCCAGTCTTCTGGGAAGGCTTTTCACTAGATTTTAGCTTGTGGCTGTAGGGATTTGTGCTCATTCAGCTACAAGAGCATTAGCGAGGTTGAGATGTCAGGATGTCAAGGAGGCTCCAGTTCCAGTTCATCCCAAAGGTGTTCAGTAGGGTTGAGGTCAGAGCTCTGTGCAGGACTCTCGAGTTCTTCCACCTTCTTCCAACCTTAACACACCATGTCTTCATGGAGCTTGCTTTGTGAACAGGGACACTGTCATGCTGAAACAGGTTTGGGCCTCTTAGTTCCAAGGGAAATTGTAATGCTATGGCATACAAAGACATTCTACATCGGAACAGTTTGAGGAAGAACCACATGGGGGTGTGGCGATCAGGTGTATATATACTTTTGGCCTATAGTGTGCATCCCGTCCAAATTGACATGTTGTTAAAGATACCATTATCAAGTCAAGTTAAAAACGCAGAACAATAAGATAGATATGACGTTGAAAAGGAGTTCCTAGCACAGGTAGTGCCTATGTTATGGTCATGTGACATTAATAATCAAGAGCAACTTCTGAAGACACACCCCCTACAATAGCACTTATAATAAAGAACACAATAATCAATTTTTTTTAAATGAGATGTACATAGTATGCATTGAATTTTACATATGAATAGCATATGTACATCGTGAAGACACGCCCATCTCTGTAATTTCGTACATTATATAGACATTATGTATTTTGTGAGAATCTGAAAATTATAAAAAAGTGAAAAATAAAACGTCAAGTACACCAAAAACTCAACACGCATCCAAATGAACTCAGCGAAGAAGAAAAAAAAAGATTCTGATTCATGGTTTGACATAAAAGCGGACTGTGTCAGCAACTGTGTGGTGCAGATACAATTACCCTTACTACATCAAAAAACAAAACACAAAAAAACCCCCACAAATATGATGAGTAAACGATAAATGATACATGAAAAGTGATCCTAAATATGATCCCAGGCTAGTAGATACAAAAATATGATAGTGATCGCTGCTTAGACAGGGGACAAAGTGAGCTGGATGAGTTCAGCACCATGGACAGCATCCGCATTGCAGACAGCTATTCATACCAAGCACAACGTATGTACACACATGCTACTGACCTGCATGACGTTGATTGATAGGTCACATTGGATTTTGCACACCTCTGATGTTTTGCATCAACTTGGAAAGTTCTAATATTGACATAGTATTAAAAAATATGATATCCATGCTTCCCTAATGAGTAGTGTATAGTAATACTGTAATATTGTTTTGTGGCCTTCAGGCCAGTCGGGATCTTCGTTGCACTATCTGGTACATGAAAAGGTTATTTCCAGCCTGGCCCTGGCAGCCCTGTCATAAATCCTCCACATTGCAACAGGCTGGAGCACCGATGACATGCTCCCATATTCAGACATCATATTTGACTTAAACGCTGCTGGTATTTGTTTGGCTTGACGCCGGTGACACTTTGATTAATCCAATTTGCTCGGGCGCGTTTACAGCTTCTTTCCATTTCATCCGGCTGAAATTATGAAGCACTCCAATTAAATTAAACTCTGCGGCATTTACGTCGACGCATAACGTCTGGGATGCTAGTTTCTCTTGCCTTCGCTTGCTAAAGCTGCATATCAAAAAATTTCCCTGGTCTGCGCAGATTCTGACTTGGGTCAGTCTCACGTCCTCGCCATCTGTAAAATATTTACTTGAGAAGTGGAAATAAAACCTGGTGAGTCAGAGCGTGACTTATTTTGAGAAGCAATTCTAAATACGCAACTTGCTTCCTTCCTGCTTCACATATGGCAGGCTGTCTGCTTCGGTGAAAAGGGCCTACTTTCCTGACTTTTGTTTTGAAAAAAATAAAAGCAAATTTCTGAAGTGTTCTAGCATTAACGCTTTGCAATAGAGGGTATGCACATGCCGTCACGGTAGCCGGAACTCGCCACGGTCACACCCACTGATGAGCAAAAAGACAGCGGTACCATTAGTGTACAGTGTGAATTCCGTGAAAACACAGAAAAAACGCATCTAAAATGGGTAAAAGCTGTTTTGAGAACGACTGTGCTAACAGATTCAACAATAATTCAGAGATATCTTTTTCCAGAGTGCCAAAAAAACATTCAGTCCTTTTTTACTAAGTGGAACAGTGTAAATGTAACTTCTTTTGGGATGTGATGTTCATGTACAATGACAAATAATTTGCTACATATTTCTTTTTAAACACTGCCTGTTTCCATTAGTGAATAATGGGGGGTCATTCCTTCTCTGACTGTGTTTTACATTCACAAATACATAACTAGTAAGTGGAAGCAGTGTTAGCTACAAACAAACTAAGACTAGCTAGCTTACGGTTTACCAGATAAAATTATAGAATAAAATAAAAATATTTGTACATACAACAAGAATGTTTATTGGTGTTCTTGTCACTTTAATTTCTCCAACAAATCCTGCCTTGAAGTAGGACCAAGCGTCAAGACTTTTGTATGCCTTCAGACATGCACCCCAGGTTCTTGGGCAAGTTGTAAGAGTCACTGTTGAGTCCAACTGCCTTTAATTTAAGCTGATAATCGTTAGTTATACTAGCGTTTTCGCAGCTATTAAACCTGGCCATTTTCCTGGATGTTTCCCATCGCGTTCCGGCAGGAAAGTGATGTCAGTGAATACCCTCTATATTCATTCTGGGGAAATATGTCTTCATCTACATTTATTCACAAGGGGAAGTTACAGTTCCTCTGGTCCTTAAACCCTTTACTGTATATAGTGATGATATTATGTATAGCACAGAACACCCACTAAACTACTCATGAGTGTGTTTATTGTGCACCACATTTGAATCTGGTGAAAACCACATCATCACATTTGGTTTGCAAGTGCACTTTTTTCATTGTAAAAGAATATTCTGACATCACAGATCTATCACAATTGATAGTTTCAGTACTGACAGAGATGAGATTCAGTACTCTCAGACTGGCATATCATTCAGTATTTTTTAAATGTATTTTTGCTAGCTGGACAGCAGACATCTTTAACTAAAAGTCATGTGATTCAACTATATCTAGCATAAAATAATAACACAAGTGCAAACGATACTTTCAGACACTTGGCTACTAAACTGTACCATTCCTTATGACTGAAGTGGAACCTCAGTGTCTTCAGTACCACTGGTACTAAATACACTTGGTATTTATCTTTCACATGACAAGGTCCGTGTAGTGAACCTTTAAAACTTTTTTCAAGAGAAAGATGCATGCAAAGAGGTACCAAAAAAAAAAAAAAAAAAAAAAAAAAAAACCACCAAAAAAAACCCTAGTGACCAAAAAGTAAAGTTCCCTAGATTCTAGATTAGATTCTATTAATTAATTAATTAATTAATTAATTATTATTATTATTATTATTATTATTATTATTATTATTATTAAATGCACTTTTTCTAAAAATAGGCTCAGTGTACAAATTACTATAGAGTAGCACATTTAAAAACAAAATGCCAGTCAATGCAATTCCCCTGCTCTAAGCAAACGGCCGCCTCTCTCCTTGCCCCTGTCTCCTGACCTGGCAAAAATAAACACGACAGAATAAATAGAGGAATTACGCTTCATAACCAAAACAGCTCATGTGATTGTGCCACCCTCAGCGTTTTTCCCTCCTCTCTCACATCCTCCAGGCTACACGAAGCGGTTTTTTTTGCACAGCTTAGCACGTTTCTCACAAGGCGGCCCTCGTCACAGATAACAAGCTGGTCAATATTCAAAAGCGGCACTTTAATTGGCCGTCGCCCCACTTCGCCCCCCCTTCCCTTCTCTCTCTTACCTGTCAAGAGGGCTCGCGGAGGAGCGTATTAAGTGCTTCTCTCCATTAGGCCAGCGGGAATTAAGGAGCTCTGCTTGGCGTGAGGAGACGCTCATTTGCTTCACCTTTATTTCTCTCGTCTTTTTAGATACCGCTTTTCTGTTCATGTGGCTTAATGCGCTGAGCCACTATCCTGGGCTGCTGCTTGTTCTTTTTAATACTAATAGCTGTAATACAGAAATAGCAATCTGCCTTTATAGTATTTCCACGCAACCTGGATTGTATCAGAAATTATTTTCAGGATCTGTTGAACGAGACAGGCGTGACTCACCGGGTTTAAAATAACTCGGCTCAGCCACAATAACATTTCAAGAATTATGTAACACAAATTGTTTCGCTATAGACACTGAAATGAGAAGGCGCCCTGAGTGGCTGGTTTTGCTAGCCATTAAGATTGTTAGTGAAGCAAGCGAGGGGCGATTCCAGCTGCGAGAGCGTGCTCGAGAGGTTAAGCCTCAGTGAGACGTTGCTGTCTGGCAGCGGGCTTTGACCCGACTTGCCTTTTCATCTAAGAGCGAGCTCTTTAAATCCCTCAAGTGCATTACCTGCCCTCCTGCAACACAGTTACCCCTAAGTGCCTCCCTTCTCTTTGACCACATCCAGATGCCGCTTATTGGCCTTTCTAATAATGATCATTATGAATATAGTGTTTTTATTTATTTATTTATTTATTTTACATATTTAACGGTGCTTTATAGCATGTAGCACCACTGTGCAGAAAAAAAAGTGTGATGTGTGAACAGCTGGCCTTGTTTAAAAGAAAGAAAAAAAGAGGAAATAAATAAAACAGCCAGTATTACAGTATACAAATGAAACCTTTTTCCTACAATCCAACTATTATTTACTATTATATACATAACACCCCACCTTGTGCCCGATGCTCCCTGGGATAGGTTCCAGGTTTCCCCGTGACCCTGTAGGAAGGGTAAGCGGTATAGATGATGGATGGATGGATTATATACATAACACAACGCAATGTATACATTATATAAATATCATGGTTTATCATAAATAAATAAAAAAACATTAGATGAGATAACGTGTCAATATATTTTCTTATACATCCCCTATTCTCTATATAATGTAACATAACGTAACATTACGCAATTATTTCCTTATGTTTTCTATACAAAAAAAGTGTAACATGATGTAACGCTGCAAATAATGGCATAACAAAATACAGCGTAACATCTGAACGTAACATGACAGTGTAATTATGTGGATGTCAACTATTCTGTATATGACGTAAGAAAATGTAACACAGTGTTACATAACATGTAACATAAAGTAATATAAACAACATAACATCATATAACATGACATAACAATACTTCGCCTTTTGATTAAGGTAACACGGCGTGACTTATTCACTACTAAGCCACCCAAGATAATGTAACATGATGTAACATTATGTAACAGATTTCCTAACGTACAATACGTAACAATGTTACATAATGTAGTGGAAGGTAACGTCACGTGATATAGCTTTACCCTGGCATTACGTAACAACGGAACCGTTATGATAATGGAAGATAACGCGAAAATGTTATGTAAAGTAGCGTAATGTAACGTCATGTGATATAGCTTAACAAAGCATTATTTAACAAATGTAACAGTGTAACATGTAAGATAACTTAGCAATGTAGAGGAATGTCATGCTTTTACTGAATCTGTACTACAATCTCCAACATATATGATTCCTATGAATACATCAATGTACGTTTTGTTTTGTTCGATTCATTTTCACAGCTCTTTTCAGGTCCTGCACACCAAAAGCTCAGGATTATTAACAAGGACTTTAACGTTCACTCACAAAATTGTGGGTTTGAAATCACTTATCATTTCAGATATTCTCTGTCTTTGTCCACTAAATGGGTGTCATGTTAGCTCTGAAATCGGTGCAGGACTACACTACCCTTCGGTCCTGACAGCGGGGAAATAATAACAGGCTTTCAGATGCTATTCAGCTTCCGTGAGAACTCTGAGAGTAAAACGCTGATTTTATTGTCCAGGTCACTTTCAGGCAACTGGTTAACCTGCAACCGGCTAGCCTGCCAAATAAATGGCATATTTATGTTTATAAATATTAGTCATATTAATAATAATAGTAATTTTCTTTTTTTTAAAAACACGCAATGTTGTTTTCAGCCTACAGAAGCATCAAATCTGTAAACCGCCTCCCTGTAGAGCATGCTGGATGGACAAAGTGGTGCAACGTGCACACACGTATAGTTGTGGTCAGCTCTAGAGCACATGTCAGTGACTCTGTGTGTGTGTGTGTGTGTGTGTGTGTGTGTGTGTGTTTGCGCGTACTGCTGTTGGGTGACATGTTGCAATTTCCCAAAACCCTGTCAGAGCAATTACAGCCACTGCAGTGTGTGCATGGCTGCTCATGGACATCCTCCATTTTACACACACATACACACACACACACACAGAGAGAGAGAGAGAAAGAGAGAGAGAAAGAGAGAGAGAGAGAGAGAGAGTAGGAAACAGAATATTCACACTACGCTGGGAGATTTATGTATTTCTATATTTCCCCCATCCATCTCTCTCTCTCGCTCTCTCCTGTTCATCTATCTCTTCCTGTCTGCCTTCCTGTCTGTTTATCTATCTGTTTGTCTGTCTCTGTCTGTCTATCTGTATCTTTCTGTCTTTTTGACTGTGTGTCTATCCTGACAGTCTGTGTGACTGTTCTCTCTCTAACCATCTTTCTCTGTGTGTGTCTTTCTGTCTGCCTGTCTCTCTGCCTATCTGTCTGCCTCTCTGCCTGCCTGTCTCTCTGTATATCTGTCTGTCTGTCTCTCAGTATATCTGTCTGCCTGTCTCTCTGCCTGTCTGTCTCTCTGTATACCTGTCTGCCTGTTTCTCTGCCTGTCTGTCTCTCTGTACGTCTGTCTGGCTGTTTGTATGTCTGCCTGCCTGTCTGTCTCTCTGTATATCTGCTGCTTGACTCTCTGCCTGTCTGTCTCTCTGTATATCTGTCTGCCTATCTCTCTGCCTGTCTGTCTCTCTGTATATCTGTCTGCCTATCTCTCTGCCTGTCTGTCTCTCTGTATATCTGTCTGTCAGTCTCTGTGTATGTCTGTCTGGCTGTTTGCATGTCTGCCTGTCTGTCTCTCTGTCTGATTGCCTGTCTGTCTCTCCACCTGTCTGTCTGTCTGTGATAATGAACACAATCATGACCCAAATAAAAATCGTGTTTGAAAGAAAGTGTGATGGTAAACGAGTGTCTGTGTGAGAATGTGAGTGTGTGTATGTGCTATAACACACACACACACACACAGATACACCCACCCACACACAGTCACAGCTGAAAATCCCAAGACACGTGAGACATACTTTCTTTCTTTTTTATTTAAGCCTGTGCTGAACCTGTGACTCGGCTCACGGCTGCTCCGACTGAAGTTCATCAGTATTCATGAACTGGAAGTGTGTGAAGTTTAGTGATTAGCTCGAGCGGTTAAACAAGATTAATGATAGAAGCCGAGGCACAACTCCAAACACACGGAGAAAATTAGAGCGATTTAAGCATTCAGGACGTGCCCCTGCGCTTAACTAGTCGCCTGGTCATTTTTTTCGTAGCACTGTTATTAAATTATCTCAGATTAGCCGATATTTAAGCTCGCTCCCTCAAGCAATTTGCAGAAATCAGGAAAGACGAGGTGTGCGGGCACACTAATCAGGGTTGGATAAATAAATGCTAATGGTGCGCTTGAAAACTAAGGCTAGGTTTAAGTCTGTTTGCGGGGGTATTGAAGACAGAGGCTATCGTCAGGAACGCCAGAACAATTCATCAGTTCGGGGCTGTATGAGTGTTTATTACATTAAATCAATACACAAACTAGCATAGTTTTTAATCAGGAAACTTTAGCAAACAAGTGCAGGATCACCATGCAGCCTGGAGCGTGAGCATCTTTAAATACACACACACACACACACACACACACAAACATATAAACATTTTAAGTGGAGGATTAAGTGCAAGCCATTGTCCCGTTAACGAGATGGAAATAAAATCACACTAATTGACATTTCTTTGACAGTCGGGCACGCGGAGATGAGATTATTCATATATGTGGGTTTCGGCAGGCTGACAATAGCTCGGGATTTAGCTTCCCACTCTCCGTGTGGCTCTCCGTATTCGCTTTCATTCCCGATCTCATCTCTCATCCTGTAAAACACACAGCACACAGGGGAGGCGGATCTGCGCCTCGTCCCAGAAAACAGTTCAAAACAAGGCTAATCCTCTGCGAGTGCTCGTGATCGCTCAGGACACAAAGATCCTAGCACTGAAACTTAAAAAAAAACTAAACAAAACACACACACAAACACACACACACAATGAGAGCTTCTTGAGCCTGAAGAAGACCAGAAATAAGTAGTAATAATAATAATAATAATAATAATAATAATAATAAAAACCCTTGACATTTCTATGCTGACCTTTATTTATCTCGTGCTCTAAATCCCAATATTAGTTTCTAGCTCGCCTGCTTTTGTTACACAGCGTCTCATTTGAGGGAATCAGTAGAGAACGCTTGCGTAACTCAAACCCAGGAGTGCTGACGAGGCGAGTGTTTCTGTCCACTGCTGGACCCTAATCAGAGCAACACCATCGACTGTAATGACTGTCAAAGGGGAAATAAATAGCGACAGGAACGCTATTCTCAGCACAGAGCAGAGGAGAGCAAAAATGAAGAACCACGCTGCACTTATTCAGTCCTGTAATTGTGTCCTTACATGATCATGTCGATCTGCATGCTGGATTAAATCAATTAAAAGAAGAAAAAAACCCCACTCAGAAGGTCGTAATAAGGCATACATAAAGAATAAACCAGGCTTTGTTGTGCTTTTATGGGAAAAAAAAAATCAACAGCAAGGTGGAGTGATGAAGCAGTTACATTTAATATCCAAGAAACAAGTTCTTACTTATGTTATAGTGACTATAATCTTACTTATGTTCCTTTACCAGCTTCTCTTTTTGTTAAAAAAAAGTGCCATCTCAGAACACGTATACACGTAGCTACGGCTTGACCTCTGACACTGGAGACTCCTTCCATACTATGTTAAACCAACATCTCCTTCAAAAAAACTCCACCACATCAACAATTACTCGTCAATCTGCTTATTATTATGTACATGCCGACCACACTCAGAGTCCCTCTGATTGAGTTGTTACAATAGAAACATATCTGACCGAGCAAATTAATCAATGTAAAACATCCATGAACGTTTATTAAGAGTTATTTTTGCGATTTTCAGGTACACACGTGGCTTTTTTCCCCCATAATATTTGCCGATCTCCGATCACAGCGGTGTTCTAGCATAGACTGGTTTCGGGGGCGTGGCTTTGGAGGAAAGACTCTTTCTTAAAAATTTCAAAACAGCTAGCTTCAGCAAAAGCACCACCTGCAATCTTCTTTTAATTTGTATAAAAAGATAATTAAAGGTAACATCTTGAATATCTTAAAGAAATATTTTGAATATAGGCGACTACTCTTTCTGTAGATTGTTTTTTATGCACGTTAGATTATTACGCATATTTCTAGATCATATTTATGTATTTCAAGCTTGAACTGGTCTGATTCTTTTGGCAGATAGAATATTTGAATTATCTCAAGCATTTATTTCTAGACAGAATCAAAATCATCTGCCAAAAGAATAATACAACGTTAAGCCTGAAATTAGTAAACATGTCTAAGTTTATTGATATTATACATGCTTCAGAATAATCTAATGAAGAGAAATATACGTTAAATTTGCAAAATATTAAAGATATTTTTCTTTACTTGTTTGTTTCGTTTGTAGTTCAGCAAACTGTGCTCATGCTTAGGCTGGAAAAATGGCAAGTAAACAATTGGGGGAAATAAAATATACGCGCTGAGAGTTTTACAACGTTGAATATTTACAGTGCTGAATCCAACCAATGAGCAACGAGCAGCGTGTGCCTGGGATGTAGCCGAAGCTACAGCAAGACCACAGAGTTAAAATACAGAGAGCACACTTATACGGAGAGCAGTTATCTGTTATATGATTCATTCCGTCGTGGCGTTACCAATACAGCGTCCAAAAACTGGGAACCAGGATGTGTAGAATAGCCAGCTAGCAGTGTACATGATGCGAAAAATTGTATAAGCATATTTTTTGGCTCTGTGTGACTACACGTTAATACCAGCTTCAAACTAGCACTGAGTAGTGGCAGCTACTGCTGAGTGAAATTGTTTACGGTGAGGGTGAGGTGCAAGGGAGCTCTCCTCCAAAAATGTTATTGATTTAACAAACAAATAAAAGAAGTCTATGAACTGGCAACTTTAAAAGACAGCGCATGAGGTGACATTTTAGCCAGAAATAGAGCTCCAAAATTGGCTAAAAGGACGTCTGATTTCGAAAGCGCGGTCTTATAACGTGGCATGCATCACCGTTGAGATCCGGAGCATTCGGGCTTTCAGTCACTTCACAAGTGCAGACGATTCCTGTTTTGGTAATGGTGCAGGCTCTCCACAAAGAAACAGTGCACTCTGTCTATATTTAACTCTATGAGTGAGACAGAAAGAAAGAGAAAGAAAGAGAGAGAGAGAGAGAGAGAGAGAGAGAGAGAGAGAGAGAGAGAGAGAGAGAAGAGTGTTTGACTGTTCCAGTATGTTCAGCAGGGGAGGGGATAGTTCTTGAAAGCCGAGCAGTGAAATCCCAGCAGCCTCTCTTCAGCTCAGCGTGAAGCGCTGTCACTGTCTCGGAGAAGAAACGCTCCCAAATTACTCTGAAAAAAAAGTGGGGAAAGTTGGGGCTTTCAAATGTTCAGCGGACCGGGTTTAGCGTGGACGCCACGTCTCAGGAATGTTTTATCATGACTTGGAAAGTCGCAAAGTCGAATCCAACGGGACACTTTTGTTTGAAAGGTGGCGCTGTGAGGATTCGGGATTATTAGCGTTGAGGCAGCGGAGGAAACATACGGTGATGATGTGCATGACAATCACGGCTTGTAACAAAGATAAAGCGCCGCCTCGTTGACTCTTACCAAACGCCACCTTTTTTTCCCTAGCATTTCCTGTCACGTTACGCCCACACCCGTGGGTTAACACGAACTTTTCTTTCGCTATGAACGCTTGCGACCATCTCCTGACTTCACACACACACACACACACACACACACACACACACACACACACACACACACACAAAAAGAATAAAGGAAAGAAAGTATCAGGATAATCAGGACATTAAACTCAAACGCGAGAACCATATGTTAATTATGTAAATGCTTCATTCTAATCAGCTCGAACCGATGTAACGAGTTAGCAGGAAAAGAAGTGAACGTAGGGAGTTATCAAAAACGTCATTAATATTCATCGGCGCAGTGCCGCGGCACGCGCACCCATCCGCGCACATGAATTAATAGTTTGATGAGGGATGAAAGTGCTGGAGGTGGTGTTTATACAGGGAACCATCTGTCTTACTCAGAGGCCTCTCCTCTCCAGCTCTGGAGTGAGCTACGCTAGCCACAAGACAGACTTCCGCAACAAAGAAATGGTTAGCGAGTAAAAAAAAAAAAAAAAAATGGGGAGGGGAGAAAGGGGGATATATTCTTATAAAAAATGCACAAAATTGTTCCTTTTGGGAGAGCTGCTCATTACTGAGAAAAATATTATTCATCACAAAAAGAAATCTCTACTGTGTGCGAGTTATGATTAGCCGTAATACTAACGAACACATATGAGAAGCAAGCATATACTGTATGTATGTATGTGTATATATATATATATATATATATATATATATATATATATATATATATATATATATATATATATATATATATACATACATACATACATACATACATACATACATTTTTTTTTGGTCACACACAGTGTGTGTGTGTGTGTGTGTGTGTGTGTGTGTGTGTGAGCAAGCTGGCGTTGTGGCAAGAGAACAGGCCAGGCCAGCGTGAACGTTAGGATGGAGAAGAGGCTGCCCCCGTGCTGCCCTCCGCTCCTGGCACTGTCCAGCTCCGCTCCATCTGGACCCCTCATCTGTGCTCATTATCCCATACGCCCATAAATGCTAGAGATGTTTATACAATTTTATTTTGATGGTATGTAATTTCAGTCTTAGAAACAAACCGCGCACACTGCTTCATCTCTTTGCTCACAAATGGTTTCTTTCTCAGCACCAAATCTCTGAAGTGAGCTCAGCAAAGAAGCACGGCTAAGTTTGGCATTCAGGTCTCTCATATCGGAGTGAGTGTGTGTGTATGTGAGTGTGTGAGAGAGAGACAGAGCAACACCCTGACATGCACCCTAATGGAGCTCCTCTGGTCCAGCCTACTCAGGCCACGGGTTCAGTAGAAGCTCTCTGTACGTGACTAGAACGCTTTCACACTTTTGCTTCAAAAAGCTCTTTTCTGAGACGAGAGAGAACTCATCACATCGCAGATCCAACGTTATGTCTGTGCATGTACAGTGCCCTCCACTAATATTGGTACCCTAGGTAAATGAGCAAAGATGGCTGTGAAAAATTGTCTTTATTGTTGAACCTTTTAGAGTAATAGTCATCAAAACTCTGGAGTAACACAAATGGAACTATGTGATAAAAAAAATCCCAAATAAATCAAAATAATTTCATATTTTAGCATCTTCAGAGTAGACTCCCTTTTTGCCTAGAATTTCCAGAAATGTATTCTTGGCATTTTCTCAACCGATTTTTTGAGGAATCCCCCCAAGATGCTTTTCAAACAGTATTAAAGGAGTTCCCACCTATGCTGCACACGTATTGGCTGCTTATCGGAATATTTTGCTCCAAGTCATCCGTTTAAAAAAAAAAATTGTAAATAAAATGTTAGTTTTCTAATGAAAGAAATGAATATGTTGGCACAATTATAGTTTTGTCTACAAAACCGATTTCAACCATTTAATCATACACCTTCAGATCAAAAGATTTTTAAGATCATGGGAAATATTTCAGTCACTTGTCCCCAAACTTTTGACCTGTAGTGTAGGTGTGCAACAATTATTTACACCCCTTTTAGTCAATACACTGTGCTACCTCTCGCTGCCAAGATAACAGCTCTGAGACTTCTCCTATAATGCCTGATGAGGTTGGAGAATACATGGCAAAGGATCTGAGATCATTCCTCCATACAGAATCTCTCCAGATCCTTCAAATGTCGAGGTCCATGCTGGTGGACTCTCCTTTTCAGTTCACCACACAGGTATTCTATGGCTTTCAAGTCAGGGGTCTGGGATGCCCATGGCAGGACCTTGATTTTGTGGTCAGTAAACCATTTTTGTTTTGATTTTAATCTATGTTTTGGATCATTGTCCTGCTAGAAGATCCAACCACGGCCCATTTTAAGCTTTCTGGCCGAAGCAGTCAGGTTTTCATTTAATATCTATTGATTATTATTAAATATTTGATTTGAGTCCATGATGCCATGTATCCTAACAAAATGTCCAGGTCCTCTGGCAGAAAAACAGCCCCAAAATATTAAAGAGCCACCACCATATTGAACAGTGGGCATGAGATACTTTTCCATATGGCTATGTCTCTGTCTGCATAAAAACCACCTCTGGTGTTTATTAGCAAAGAAGCTCAATTTTGGTTTCATCTGACCATAGAACCCGATCCCATTTGAAGTTCCAGTAGTGTCTGGCAAACTGAAGACGCTTCAGTTTGTTTTTGGATGAGAGTAGAGGCTTTTTTCTTGAAACCCTTCCACATAACTTATGGTGATGTAGGTGACTTCGGATCGTAGTTTTGGAGACTTTCAGACCCCAAGACACAACTAACTTCTGCAATTCTCCAGCTGTGATCCTTGCAGATTTTTTGGCCACTCGAACCATCCTCTTCACAGTGTGTTGAGACAACATA
Organism: Ictalurus punctatus; assembly: GCF_001660625.3. NCBI lineage: Eukaryota > Metazoa > Chordata > Actinopteri > Siluriformes > Ictaluridae > Ictalurus > Ictalurus punctatus. The sequence continues at coordinate 18,945,379 of NC_030417.2, read as the reverse complement.
GACACACGTCCTCTTCCAGGTTGATTCATATCATTTCCAGTTGACTGGAACTTCTTAATTATCACCCTGTTGGTGGAAATGGGCATTTTCAGTGCTTGTGGTATTTTCTTAGAGCCACTTCCCATTTTGTGAAGCTCAACAACCTTTCGCTGCACATCACAGATATATTCCTTGGTCTTACCCATTGTTATGAATGACTAAGGGAATTTGGCTGATGTGTTACCTCATATTTATACCCCTGTGAAACAGGAAGCAATGGTTGAATAATTTCATGTTCCTACTCACCCAGGTGTACTAATATAAATACAAAATATCAATGGGAATATACTTTGAATGTATTTTTCTCAAAAAGAATTCATAGTGGTGACAATAATTGTTGCACACCTATATTTAACAAAGATTTTTTTGATATCCATGAGAGCTGAGTATTTTTGTGATTTTTTTTTTTTAACAAAAGCTCAAAAGGTTAAACAATTAAGTCAATTTTTCCATGGTGCTAATATTAGTGGAAGGCACTGTATATATGCGTGTATTGGTATATCTGGTCCTCCATAGGGAGGTGTTTTCAGAGAGGTACAAATGAAAACAAATGATTTATTTTTATTTAATGGCACTGGCTGAATGATTTATAAATAACTTGTTTATACGTTTTAAATCAATGAATTGAATATAATTTACAGAAATCTTTAAACTGATTGATTAGCACATGTATGTATGATGTTAATGCTGTTTAATTCTATCAGATGTACTCCTGTATGGCCATTGATTTCCTGTCGGGGGTTTTTAATGTCTGGACGATTCTAGGGTTTAAATATAGATTTTATTAATGGATCACGTATCAGTGATAATGTAGTGTGTGTGTGTGTGTGTACATGTGTGTATATGTGTGTGTGAGAGAGAGAGATAACTGCTTCATGAGGACGATGATGTGTCTCCTGTCACTCTCTAATCACTAGACAGGAATTTCCTCACAACCTCATGTTTACTATTTTCCTTTTTTTTAGACTGAGGGTGTCGACTGTTAAATACATTTCCTCAGCATTTCTAATGAATTTCTTTGTGTACTGTAAGTACGTGATAATGTTAGCGATGGCTGCTGCAGGTCATTCGGCTTTCCTTTCTGTTCTATTTTGCTCTTTATAGTCGGCGAAGGTTAAGCACCTGGCCGCTTCCTAATGTGCACAATTGACCGATCGAAGTCGGAGCATGGAGAACATTCAGGTTCCTGTAGAGGTAACGGTTAACGGTTAATGCACTGAATTAAAAAAAAGGGACTCTACATCGATACGTAATTCTGGCTCGCTCACGTGTGCGCTTGCGGTGTTTAGTAATAACCGGAACATTCCAACAAATCAATGGTTATTTAATTCTCAGTGAGCTCCCGAGTCCATTAAACCTGATTACGTTCGGCCATTTTCTTCTCGCTGCCTTCTCATGCCCCCCCCCAACCGCTCAATCTATACGGCCGACTTATGAGCAAGGACCTTCAGAGGCAATTTCAGCCTCTATTAACATAGCATGCTAGGCGCTAATTATTTATTGGATTGAGGCACCATCGCTCCAACACGCTATGCCTGAAATCACCCCCTGTCCCCCCCACAACCCTCCTCACCAGGATATAATCCGGAGAAGATCTGGAACGAGGCGTGACACAAGCGGAGCACGGATAACAAAGGCTCGTTAGTAGCTGTGGAATCTGTAGCAATCAATCATCTTTTTGGTGAGCCAAGCATTTTTATTTATTTTGTTGCCATTTAGGTCAGCAGCAACAGGAGCCTGATTAATGTGTAAGGGAATCTTTCCGACCCACTTCCCAAAGAACACAACTCCGTGCAGGAAGATGATCAAACAACACGGAATGATGCTTCTCAAACTGTGCCTTCAACTTTCTTTAACCTTTGACCTGGACTGTGTGTTCTTTTTTAGCAATGCAGTTGTATATCCTATTTCCATCTAGGGCTGGGTGATGTGATGATATAATATTGATATCATGATAAATTATGTCATGATTTGTTTGTACTATACATATTTTAATTTTTGATTTTTTCAATAATTTAAAAAATTACAAACTGAGTAGTAGTAGCTAATGTGATGTCATGAATTTCATATTTTAAAACAGATTTTTAATTTTCCTTTTAAGTGTCAAATATTATGCCAACCAACTACTCTCAGCTACTTTAATCAACTCAAATTATATTTAAACTGTTAAATTTTTCGGTATTTTGTGTCAAGTATTTCAGGCTTGTCTCTGTTTCCTGGACAAAAAGTGCTTTTTTTGGTGGCATCAGAAATAAATGTAACTGACTGATGTTAGCTCCATATATACACTGGTGGAATTTATTTCACATTATTGATGAGTGAACATTCTCTGTTTCCCGAGACAGAAAGCCAGGATGCATGTTTCAAGCAGGAAAAGCAACACACTAGGGAAACTTTACTAAAGTGAGATGCTGGAAAAGGGGCGGGGCTTCCAGGGAAACACCTACACAACTGTCAATCATTCCAAATTGTATTCGAAGAAGTCCAGAACATTCCACATACCGGTTTACTGTGGTTAAAAGAAGATGCTTTGCGTGTTTTATGAGCAATAAATACGTACGTTCTAGCGTACTTCTAACTTTGATGCTGACACATGGAGTGACTTTGGAAAATGCATAAAATCGCCAGGTCGGACATTACAACTGTTTTTTTACAGGACAAGAGGACAATCTAGCAAGAATTGGACTCATTTTGTATGGAGACTTAGAAGAGTTAGTGTTAGAGTTTGTATGTTTTCATAAAAATGAATACATGGTAGATATTGTGAAATAGTTTAATATGATGCATCACAGATTTTGTTCCATATGTTTTTATAATTTTTTTGAACAATTATAAACTGATTGGAAACTTTTCACTTTTCAGAACCTGTACAATTTTTACAATTGATTATTATTAAATGAATGCATTTAATAGCAGTTTATTAGCAAATCTATAGGTCATGATACATGCCGCATTGTACTGTTTCGTATCATGAGAGAGCACGCAAGAGAGTGAGTTCAATGTAATGCTCGCACCACCATTTAAAGATTCGAATTAGAAATCTAACACTGTGTGAGGCGTGGAGCGGAACACTGATCCGGTGTGTGATTAAGTAAAGGAGTGGTGCTGGATTGATCCAAGTGGACGTGATGTCAGAGAGCGGTCAGATCTTCTCATCGACTGATAAGGAGTGATACAGTATCAATTACCTGAGCGTGTGCAATATCATTTGCTTCTAAGCAGCACATCGCTTCGTTCCTGAGCGCTGATGCCTAATAAGCAGCTCCTCGAGCCAGCAGCCATTAAAAAACTGAAGAAAGAAGTGGAATTTTTGTCCCGTCAGCAGAACCAACAGCCATTAGTGATTGCCTCTCAGGCCATATAGGCGAGGTGAGTGTCCAGAGGCGTTCTATATATATATATATATATATATATATATATATATATATATATATATATATATATATATATATACACACACACATACATATATATGTATATATACATATATATGTATATATATATATTTATACATACAGAATATAACGCACTTAAAAAGCAAGATCATCCAAAAACAATGCACTTATTTACATTTAAGCTTCATTAATAAACTATTTATAAGCAATTACACCACAGTACTGTTGGATTCTCATTTGGTCAGAAGGTGTTCATTATTTTTCTATAACAGCAGCCCTGACAGTAGCGCAGGTACAAATCACACGTTTCTATAGTAACAACTTACACAGGTTTCCATGTACATATGGTGAAGTTTTGTGTAAGGAGACATCTAATTAAAGTTTGCAGAAGGAGTCTCCAGTGTCAACGCTTTTGTAGCAGGCAGAGGGAAAGCTGTAACTAAGTTAGGTTTTCCGAGGAGTTTACGTTTTGCGATTACTTGGTAACATGACAAGCTGCATTTTTTAATTAATTATTAAAAAAAAAACTGGCGAGGGAACGACTAACTTTAAAGATATAAATTGTACGTTTTGTTCTTTAAGTAACAAAAAAATGTTAGCGTTCACAAATTTGTGGTATAAGGGGAATAAAACACAGTAAGACTGGAATGATGTAACATTTTTGCATATTAATAATTTTCTTTAGCAAATAAAAAGTGCATCATTTCTTTTTTTCACTTATATATATATAGATATGAACATTCGTTGGTCTTTTTTTTCAAGGAAGCTCCAAGTAATGTTGCTCTGAGGAATGTGTTAGCCAAGACATTTGTCATTGTTAAAAATAACACGGCGAAACGCTTCCTGCGCTTTGCTTCGGAGTTGTGATGATAAGTTAGGAAGAGATGGACTGTTGTGTGAAGCCCCTGCCCTGTGGTCAACCTCCGGGAGCGAGGGCATGAATGCTAAGCAGGCTGGGAATCGATACAGGCGAATATAGCTCAACTGCACCATTTGTTCAGCCATGAGAGATGTCAATACACAGATTACGGTGATCTATCTTTTTGATTTCGCACTGTCTTCCATCCACGCTGCGTGAGGGCTTTTGCCTGTATTAAAACTGTTTGCTTTCTCAAGCGTGAAAATTCCAATTATTGCTCTAAATGCTGCGACGGCGGGTTCTTGTGGATCTTCTGTTGCTCGCTATTACCTGAACAGAAAAAAATGGTGCTGAAACCAAAAAAAAAAAAAAAACTGCAGAAACGACAAAGACTTTGACGCAACCTGCTTTGGGATGTTTTCTCTCTTAAAAAACAAAAACAAAGCTTCACTTTTTATACATACATCTCAGCCATGAAAGGTGCAGGAAACGTGGGAATCGATGACAACCCGATCGATGGCGTCGTGATGCCGTTGAGTTACTTGAGCTCTCTTGGATTGTGTGCAGGTGTGTGTGGAGGCGAGGAGTAAAGAAACAAACAAAAACGACAGAATCAGCACCTTAGCAAAAAAAAAAATACGCTTACAACTCCTACACGAGAACGGAGAAGAAGCAAGGCTGCTGGAGAACACACAGCAATTATCTCTTGCTGGATGTGAATTCACAGAAGATGTGAATTATGTGCATTATTTCCATCTGAGATACAAGCAGGAATCTATACACATGCAAATAAAGCTGTAATGAAGCCTTAGCCATGTTTGAGGATTTTCATGAAAGCCTGTACGAGTGTAAACAAGAACTGGAGGTCACGTGATACCAATTAAAATCAGCTTTGTGCTCAGTCTTCAAAAAAATACATTCCTTCTGAAAGAATTCTTAAAGGTTTTACATTGAACCCAAAACAGAGTGGTTCCTTACCAGAACAGATTCCAAGCAGAACCTGTAATCATTTAATGAACTGCAAAGAGCTGCCATTTCACTTTATTACTATATTGTACATATTTAAGTGTTCTTCAGTTGTCCATCTGGACAAGCAATAAGCAGATTTTGGAAGCTAAATAAACTTAAATTTCCAATGAATGCTTATGGAACCTTTGAAAAACCTTGTATCCTAAGAGTTCTGAAGGCAGGCCTGCAGCACACACACACAACACACATCGCGCTCCTGCCAATGGGGTGACGAACGGACAGCGCCATTTCAGCACCCCAATTTTTTTGGATAGCTAGAATGCACATGGCTGTGAGGCAGGTCAGCAGAAACACACATACATGGCAGCAGATGATTGGAGCAACTTCTCCTCACAGTTTGAGAGAAGAGGAGCGGCTATAAAATGGTTCAGCAGTGAGTTCATTCTCCAAAAACAGGGATAGTAATTCATCTCTCTCACTCTCTTTTTTTAAGACGACGTGGACCTCCATGGAGAAACTCCCTGGCTGCGCGGTGCCTCTCACCAGCTCCCTTGACCTCCATCAGGCCTCCTGGGTGCTGCTTCATGGCAGTTCCAGCCCGTTCGTCGCACCCCACTCCAGGAACACAGCGATTGAGCATGCACACCCATGCTCAACACCCTGTCACCTCCACTTTCCACTGATGGAGACCCGGGCACAAAAAGACACTGCACCAAAACTGCCCACATCAGTTGCAATCCAATGCCATCTTCATGGCTTCTAAGTGTGCCTAGGCAGTCCATATTGGGCCATCCTCATCAACAGTGACTGGCCTCCAAGTGATGAGAACTACAGAAGCAGGGCACTAGGATGATCCAGGGCAGCCTGGCCAGAGCAGAACGGTTCAGGCCCACCGCTATCTCAGGAGCTACACATGTAGAGCGTTGGTATCATCCAAAGTCTTTGCAGGCATTGGTGTCATCGGGAATCTTCCTAGAGGTTGGTTCTGAGCTGGAGCTGACACATTCACTGATTGGATCAGATGGGCATCCCGAGGTAGGAACAGGAAATAAATGGAGAAGGATTAGCATGGCTGCTGTTCACTGAATTTCAGGCAGAGATAACCACGTGCAATTGTTGAGTTGGCCCAAAGCCTCCTCGCTACAGCCCAGAAGCTGCTGGAATTAAAGTAGAAGCCCTCCTCTGTCACCTCCATCCTTCTCCCAGACCCCTGCTGGGAGGTCCTCACGAAACTCACCAGCAAGGATGACATCGAGGCCTTCCTTCTCACCTTCGATCAAGTTGCCTGACGCAAGCAGTGGGAAGATGAGCTCCTGGCGGACATCCTCACCCCTTTCCTGTGACAGCAGGCACAAACTGCTGTGGCCTATCCCCCATCAATGCAGCGGCAGAGTTCCACAGCTGGTCTTACCGATCCAGAGCCATCCCATGGACTCAGATGGACTCTCTCCTCTGGATAATCAGGAGGTGGCTCCAACCCGACACAACACTAGCAAGGCAGCGGAGAAAGTCATAATGGATTGCTTCCTGTGAGCTCTGCCACCCGAAGAGCATAAAGCAGTAGGAATGAGGAATGACAGGGACCCAAGGGAGATGGTGGAAGCCCTCAAATGTGCCTTGGCCATGCTGAGCATTGGCAGGGCTGGGGCTCTGACGGTGTCAAGCCCCACGTTGGCTGGAGCCCATGCTGCATTGGGAGAGCAGACCACAGGAAAGCCACCCTGCCTATGGGATACCCCGTGATGAGGCCATGCCCACCGAGCAGGACCCGGCCTCCCTGCAATGTGTCATCAAGCCCTGGCTGAGGGCTGTGCCCTCCATGCTGCGTCACCTCCCAACCATGGCCATAAAGGTGAATGGAAAAGAGGTCACAGCCCTCCTTGACTCCGGAAGCACAGTGACCCTGGCGTGTCCGACCGCCCTTGGCCAGCTGCCCAAGTTCACGGGATACCTCCTGGTGTCTTGCATACATGGAGACATTTGGGAGGTCCCTTCCATGGAGGTCACTGTCTCCTCACCGACCAGCAACTGGCCGCTCCTTGTTTGGCTGATCCCTGAGCTCCCGGTGCCACTACTGCTCCAATGAGACTGACCAGAGTTTCCCATGCAGCCAACCCCGAACATCTACCACTGCTGATGCCAGAAGAAGAGGCCCACTGCCACAAACCGGGTCCAGCTGGCCTACATGGCCCAAGAAGACGGGGACTTCGCTGGATGAGCCTCCTCAGGTGAAACACTCGAACTCTCTAATTCAGTCTCCTCTGTGTTTCAGCAGGTCACTCAGGAGGGGAATCTCGGGCACAAACAGAAGGAGGATGATCGACTAAGGCACTGCTGGGGCCAGGTGAGGCTGATCGATGGCACTGACCAACAACCTGGGCAGCATCTCCCAGTCACCTACTTTCTAGTGTCCAATGGCCTCTTCTACTTCTGGCTGGAGCACCGAGGTCAGCTGTGTGACCTCCTTATCATCCCTCGCTCCAAGATTCTGCCCCCAATGCACCTGGCCCACAGCCATCCGCTCAGCAGCCACCTCGGGACCCACAACACTCTTGTCAAGCTGTGGGACTGGTTCCTCTGGCCCAGGATGGATGCCGAAATCTGGGCCTTCTGTCAACAGTGCCTCCAGTGCCAGCGGACTGCGCCCTGGAAACCACCGCCCACGCCCTTCATCCCTCGCCCCATTATCGGCATCCCCTTTGAGAAGGTAGGCATGGATTTGGTAGGGCCACTCCCGAAGTCTGCCCGGGGTCACAAATACATCCTAGTGATTGTACCATATTAACCTGCTGAAAAAATGGGTGCAGCCTGTCCGAGCGCTTTCTGCCTTCTCTGTTGTCCCCTCAGAGCCTGATGAGCATACCTTGGTCCATCAAGGGGAAGAGCTTACCCACACACAGCGCCAAGAGCTGGTAGACCAGCTCTCCAACATCTTCTCATCCACTCCAGGCCTGACCCAGCTGGTCCAGCATGAGATCAAAACATCACTGGGGGTGGTGATCAGACATTGACCCTACCGTGTTCCAGAGGCTCGCCATCAAGCAATTGAGGAAGAAGTCAGCCGGATGTTATGGAATGGGATCATTGAAGAATCTGGCAGTCCCATTGTGGTGGTCCCGAACAGCAGCACCAGCTTTTGCAACAAGTTCCGGAGGCTCAACCATGTCTCGGAGTTCAACAGCTACCCCCTTCCCCGAGTTGATGACTGATCTGGGGAGCATCTGGGGAGAGCCCGATTTATCTCCACCCTGGACCTGAAAAAGGGCTACTGGCAAATCACTCTGGCACCAAAAGCAAAGACCAAAACCGCCTTCAGCACCACCAGCGGTCACTGGCAGTACTGGGTTCTCCGCTTCGGCCTCTACGGAGGGCCCGCGACCTTCAAGCACCTAATGGACATCATTCTGAGGCCACACTACCAGTTTACTGCCACCTACCTGGACGACATCATCCACTCCCCCACCTGGGCCAACCAGCTATGTCACCTTGGGGAAGTCCTCAGAAGCCTCAAGAAGGCCGGGCTGATGGCCAACCTGAATAAATGCCTCCTGGGGCTGATGGAAGCACAGTACCTGGGGTACCGCATCGGCCAGGGGCTGCTGAAACCACAGGAAAAGAAGCTGGAGGCAGTGAGAGGATACCCCCGGCCCACGTAAAAGAAGCAGGTACGTGTCTTTCTTGGGCTGGCGGGGTACTACAGAAGATTCATACCTAACTCCTCTTTATAGAATTATCTATTTTTTAATATTTTAAGTTTTTCCGAATGACCAAATGAAAAAAAAATGCAATATTCTTAAAAAAAATAGCAGAATTTCAATTATTTATTAAACTTTAATGGATTTTTGATTATTTAAAAATATATATATTTATATAGTTATAGAAAGTTTTATCTATAAAAAGTGCATGTTATGTTTAAATGTTTTTTGTTTACCTTTTGTTTGAAGCATTATATTTTAGAATAATTATGATATACTTAAGTAACCATGGGAATGGGAAAAAAAAAACAAGCAGTATTCTTATTACAGTATTTAACTTATTTATTTAACTTATTTATTAAACTATAAATTATTTTCTAATTTATATAATTATCCATTGTTTTGTACAAACTGTATTTATCGTGTAGGATTATTTATTTATTTCTATTTTTTGGATGCTGGAAACAGTTAGGACTCCTACGCAGGAATAAAGTGACAACGAGCCTGCTGGACAACAGAGCATAATTATCTCTCTCAGGAATATTTACTCGTTATTTTTCTTCTGTCCAATTTCATTGATCACTGATAGCGTGAGGGTAAAATAAGAATAAAAATAAAAACAGACGCATCACTCGTTAATCTGTCTGTGACCTGATCACAATTGAAATGTATAGGGTGGAAATGAAGATGTGAGTACATTTCTAAAGAGAGAAAGAGAGATAGAGAGAGAGAGAGTGTGTGTGTGTGTGTGTGTGTGTGTGTGTGTGTGTGTGTGTGTGTGTATATATATATGTGTGTGTGTTAAACATGTGGTCCACTGTAAAGGTTCAAAGGATGCACTATTTGGCTAATTAGCAGGTGCACTGTCCATCTCCCAACACACTTTCACTCTCCCATCACACACACACACATTCCAGCTTATACGAGACGCTTAAATTATATAACAACAATTAATAATAAAGCGTTTGCAGTTTTTCCTACGTGAACTGACCGTGACGATGATCTTCAGAGATGCGCATTAACATCAGATGAAATTTTTCAGTCTGAGTTAATTAGCTCGTCTTCCACAGGCCATGTTCAAGCTGCTCCCTAAATCACTTTTTTTTTTCTTTTTCTTTTTTTTCTTCTCAGAGCAGAGCGTGTATAAAGCGAGCTGCTTTACAGAGGGGACCTAATTAGGGCTGTGACTCTCAGAAGGAAGTCACTCTGACTCTTCAATTACCAACATTGCACTTTTCAGCAATTTCTTACCCATATTTAAGATTGTCTCGGTTTGGGTCAGTCTCAGTCATATTTCCACACAATCACTATCCAAAATGCTGCGTCTTTAACATATAGTATAGTGTTTGTCTACTTGCTTCTCCTCTGACAGAATAGTGTGAGGACATGAACATGGGAATGATTCGTGAGTCCATGCATTCGGCTCTCCAAAACACACACACACACACACACACACACACACACATACACACACACACAAACACACTTCACAGATTGGTCAGTTTGAACAGAAGAGCCTTCATCCACAAATGCTAATGATGCTGCTACAGAATAAAGGCCAATAAGGGGTCTGCGATCACTTTCCTTCATTAGCTCCATTAGCATTAACGCATTAGCATTGCTTTAAACCTAGCTAAGAGCTTCCCATCACTTATGTGGACGTTATCTGCATCCTGAGTGCACTTAGCCTGCATAAAACACACCAACAGCATACCAATCACATGATACGTACACGCATATGCCTTGCGCACTTGTAAAACACGGCATGTGTGCCATAGCGCTCGTTCTTTACGTGACCGTAATCAAAGCTAATTAGATCAGAAAGAGCCGGGAGAAGCTTCGGCGCCTTTCGCATGTCTGCGCGCGGATACGTCAGCCGTCTGCACACGTAACCGAATTTCCGTCCCATTATGGTGGCACAGCCACTCCAGAGAGCGGCTAATGAATCAAGTGGCCGGCGCGGCCCACTCCTTTCTCCTCTAAACAATGGCCGTTAAACGACTGCCTTCACCCCGCTTCAGACTAACAAAGTGGCTCCGGGAAGCTGTGAATCTACAGTGAGGAAACATTTACTGAGCTTAAAGACTAACGAGCTTCTAAACTCAGAGAGGAAAGACGATGAAGATAAAGACGACTGAGCTGCAGGTGTTCAGAGTAAGATATAGAGGGACTATAGAGGGGAAAATGTTTTAACGAGTGATAACCAGATTTATATTTAGAAATTGATACTTACAAAGTAATAAAACACTCCGGATCTCTTGTGCTTCAAATGTTTTGGCACCCCACAATGTCTCCCCCACACCCCAATTTGAACAATTCTTGTTGTGTAAAATTACACATGCATATGGTGAATATACAGACTGTATATTTACACAAATATTTACAGTTTCATCAGACTTTTAGAAATTCAAGAACAATTTTAAAGGTTACAATGTAATGCACTTCTGGACTTCTGCTGAAGAGATACTTGATATGCTTTAGTCGACATCACGCTGTACTTTTCCTCTAAGAAAAAGGTCACGCATGGAGTAAATAAATAAATAACCTGATGAGTCTCTGAGACGCTTCTGCTTTACACAAACCGCAGATTTGTAACGGCTGTTGAAAATCCCCATCTCGGAGCCATCGTTTCTCATCCAGCTCTGAGGTTTGATCCAAGATGCTCGGCCTGTCTCCTCGAAACACGCGCACACACACACACACACACACACACACACACACACACACACACACACACACACACACACAGAGTATGTTTTGGTGCAGAGTATGGAGGTGCTGGTGCATTCGCAGCGGGATTAGCTCAAATTATTTACGCTGTCTCTTAGCTCCGGTCTCACAAGGTTTCTTCCACAAGGGCTGGGTTCTGGCATGGACAAAAAGTCTGCCACTTCATCAAATGCGATATTAACGACCCTGGGAGTCATCATGCAAATTTGCGACGGAATGCAAAACTTCCAGACTCATGCTCGGGTGTGTTACGCTGGTGATCGCTCCCAAGGTTGCCATGAATCTTCTTCAAGTGAACGTCATAAAGCATTTGCATACTGACAGAGAGGGAATAGATGGCTCCTACGTCATGCTCATTTGCTCTCTCTCTCTCCTTCTCTCTTTCTTTCCTTCATTCCTGCGATATGCTAGAAGGCTGGAGAGAAAGACCTGCGCCTGGATTATGCACATCAGATAAGTTCTTTTATGACTATCCACTGAGCCAAAATCAATTTATTTACTGTTATCAAACCCAGCATTTAAAGCCATGCACTCGTGCTCGGAACTCAATGCGTTCTCTCTCTCTCTCTCAAAAAAAAAGCAGAATAATTAGTCCTTTTCAACACCACAAATACAGGCTTTGTTAAAGAGAATTATACCACAGAGCAGTCGTGTTCTGGATTCCTATAGGTTGCGGGTTTATATTAATATTAACATTAATGCGGCCATTCTAATACGTTGTTGTTTCTATAGTAACAGTTCGTTCACGGTGAAAGCTCCAGATAAAAGGAAAACGTTGTATGGTGATGTTTTCTGTAAGAAGGTTCTAAGTTTATTGCAACATTTATCGCTGCTACTCTATAACGCAAGTGAGAACAGGAACCCACTTGTTTCATACAACTATAAACGGATAAAAAGTCATTTGTAATAATGTCATTCTGTAATAAATAACGCACTGGCACATTGCTGTAGTATAAGAGGAATAAATCACTCACGAGCAAGTCATGCTGTTATAGGAAAATAATCAACTTCTGTGTGGTAACAGTGACTCTGCTTCATCACACTGTTAATCCTGTTATTATCGAAACATACAACACAGAGTGTGTTATTCCTTACTTAACTTTTCTTTCTTTCTTTCTTTCTTTCTTTATTTTTTTACGAGTGTGTCCTCATGACATTCTCGTGTCATTTTTAAAGCCAGAAGCCGTCTGTCTGCGTTCAGGGAACCCGTCTGTCTGTCTACATGCTCGCTTGCAATGAACTGCTGCCTTGTGATCGAGGGATTACGACACCTACCGAGACGTGCACCTGTCTCTCCTCGGGCACTCTGAGCCAAAAGAACGTTCCCGATGATTGTCCCGGAATCACCTGCGCTTCCCGGATCCCTGCTTCTTTTTAAAGAGACGTCCTTCTTTTTATGCTTTCTGTCAAATCCAGAAACTATGGCAGGCAAAAAAAAAAAAAAAAACCCTCGAACCACCGCACCATGACAACGAGGTGTTTCTAACTTTAAATGTTAATACGTTTGGTTTTTCTTCCTGCTTGTGCCGAGCTGCAGCTCAAACGAGCCCACAGTGGGATCAATTTGCACCGTGTTTTATGGCGGATTCTTTTTTAGCGCTGTTTATTTACCATGGGCTCATTTCTTATATTAAAGCCCGAACCTCATTCTGTTCCGCGATGTATTGTAATTTTAATATAGCAAACACAGAACAGGGTGAAGCGGAAAATGGCTCGGAATAATGGCCTCCTATTAAATATTTACCAAACCACCAAGAGACAAAAAAAAAACAAGAAAAAAAAGGAGTCAACATGTCCACTTGTCAAACGCATATGTTTGTTTGCAGGCTTTGTGCAGCTGCAGTGTGTAGCCGTGTGGGACTCATCCTTCCTTTCATGACTTCCTATTATTCCTCCCCCCTCCGACCGCTGCGGCGTATAATCCCATACCGCAGCGGCTTGTGAGCAAACAGAGCAGACAAAGACGCAGCTGTCCGCGTATCCCGATACACCTTGTGGGCACGTACGTGGATGACGCGCTCGGTTTCATCCGAGTCAGATCTTGACTCGATCGTTGGAGGAAGAGGGTGAGAAAGAGACGAGATCAGTTTGTAAATGCCCACAAAAATAAAAGAAACTAAAATAAGTGGACGCCACACTTTCTATTTCTGGAACCCAAAAAATTACAAGGGAAGCAGAATTATTTAAAGCCCTCGCCTCCTGAGCCTCGCCTTTGTCTCTCCGGCAGCACCTTGCTAGCCTTCTGGCCTTTGATGAGGCTCTCGAGGCTGTTCGACCCAGATAAAGTAAAAGATTGTATGCATCTGAGAACAGGCTTTAAAGGCTTCTTCACCCCTTCACCCCCTCCCCCCAAGTTTGACACGTTGCATGCGAAATAGTGTCAAGAAAACACTCAGCTCTATTCGCTTTGACTCTCACTTAATCATCAAAATAAGTTAAAATGCCAGTAGACATAATGAGGTTGAATAGCGGCAGAGCTTGCGAGGCTATTTTCCTCCTCCTCCTCGTCCTCCTCCTCCTCTGTTTCTCTCCACTTTTCCTCTCCAGCACAACAAAGATGCAAAACAAAGTAATTAGGTCACCGAAAAGATCTGAAAGCTGACAACAACAAAAAAAGGAAAGGCAATTGTGCTTATTTATTTTGTTTTCATTTTAATCGTATCAGATTCTCTCTCTCTCTCTCTCTCTCTCTCTCTCTCTCTCTCTCTCTCTCTCTCTCTCTCTCCTGTTATAACCAGAATTAGATTACTACTCCTCCGGCTATGCGCTGTATTAAAGGGGGAAAAAAAGTCTTCTTGTAACGATGCTAATTCTTTAATTATTCAGCACGTGAATGATTGTAAAAGACCCGAAAGTTCAGAATGGGACCGTGGAGAGCTGTTTCTGTGATAAGGCCCATTCTCTCACGGTATTCAACAAAACATCATCACGATTCGTTCACAAAATTTATTATCACTGTGAGGGAACAAACACTTTATCGAGGCAATTTCTCGTAGCTATTGTTTTCGCAATAGTTTTGAAGAACGTGGATGAAATTCCGCTCGATGTCACAACAACCAAAGCTCATGAGAAATGCGACTGAATGTGGTTGTTCGATTTCATACTAACCCACCCCTTACATGATCCTTGCTTCTCTTAGATAACATGTGCAACTAGCAAGTATTTATAGATGCTAGCATTACATAGATTTATAGCTAGCATCTAACATGATTATAAAAAAAATTAAAATGCAAATGCATCATGTATTTCCAGTCTTGTAAATATGGTTTATATGTAAGGTTTGTAAAGGCAACTGATGTGTGGATCATAATGACGCAATAAAAAGACATATATCAGGAAACAAGCCTTTCAGAGAGAGATATAATGCTTCACTTGACTATTCCTACTAGGGAAAAAAAACAAAGTAAATGCGTCCTCAACTCGAAATTTCAACTTTCGACCCCTTTTCAACCCCAAGCCCAGCAAGTGACGTCATATCAAAATGGCTGCTAAGAGCATTTGCATTAGACAATGTAGCACTACCTTCAAATGAGTTAAACTGTATATACACAAGTATTTGCTTTAGATCAGTCAACATTTCTATATCTATAACACTTAGTATACAGTGTTGGAGAAGGTAAATAAATCATTCATCACAGGTAGGGGGCAAGCTTGCTGCTTGCAAATGATGAACATGAAGGCACCCATGTTCCCCCAGCCCCCCCCCTAATTTTGTAGCTTGAACGCATGGAGGTCCAAAAATTACATAATTTTCATAGTTCCTACTTCCCACTACTGAGTTAAGCTGAATTAGGGCTGGGCGATGTGACAAAAATATCATATAACAATACTTGAGGACAATTCTACGATACACGATGCGTATCACGATAAATAATTTAGCTAACAAACTGCCTGAAAAACAGTAGTAAAAAACAAAATGAGGATACTTTAATGAATACAAAGACAAAGAAGATTAAAAAAAAAAACTTCAAAGAAGTTTTAAAAAATTACATCAAATCAAAGCCATCTGTTCAGTACCATTTAATTTGTAATGATTATACATAAGCTCACCAACAGTATCTCAGAAAAGTGTATTGTGCAATCATTTATCACAATATCCATATTATATCGATATTTCGCCCAGCCGTAAACTGAAAGCATCATATGACGTGATTCTGAAAGGTTGACAAAACTACAATTATCATTTATATATCCTAAATGAACAGGAAAGTTGTTGCTAATGTGTAAAAATAGTTACTGCGATATGGCGACTAGTCGTAAACATCTAACACATCATGATTACAATACAAATGGTGATTTTTTTTGTAATATGGCCAGCTGGATATCGATCTGCACTTTGTGGCATTGTGGACGGAGTTGTAATGTTGCCCAAAGCACACACAGACACACACAGGGGAGGGAAATGAGCTGCCACGGACGCGTGGACAACCGTCTGAACCGCAAAGCTTGTCTGATTGACGATGGATGCAAAGTTCATTTTCCGAACCTCTGCAGGTGACTGTTTGCTCATCATTCTGCGTTCCTTACGGCTACAATGACACACGCTCAGGCTTGCTTTATATACAGTGGCATAATGCAGCTGTGTGTTGTTGTTGTTTATTTTTAATCATCTATAAGAGGTTATTTTTTTTTACCACATTTGAGTGCACTCTACTGACCCTGGTTGATGCAAATGATATCATCTCATTATTATATTCATCTTCAACAGCTCGGAAACAACGCTCATGACAAAGTGTATTTTCCGGAAAGCACTAATGCCTCTGAAATCAGACTGTGATGTAGCCACATGACTGTACGCCTCTAATTACGCTCCACAAAGTGAAAAAAAAAGGAAAGCTGAAATATGGTTTCCTCAAGGGCTGGGTTAAAGATCTACGCATAACACTTCACTCAAATGGATATATAACATATCGTCAGCCTTTGGGAAACAACTTCATAATGACTTCATGCATTACAATGAACAGGAAAGTGCAACGTGCTTGGAATGATCACGTGAGATCTGGAGTGAAGGACTGGAATGTGCACGTCTGAAATCATAGCAGAAAAAGAACAAAAAGAGGACGTATGTTAAATATTGTATATTTGCGTTTATATCACAGCACTGTTGAATTCTGAATTCTGATTGATCAGAAGGGGTTGATTCATTTTCTCTAACAGCAGCGCTGATAGTGCTGCTGTAAATCACACGTTTATACATGTATTGATGCTCTCTGGGTCAAGGAGTCTCCGCTGCCAGTTATGAAAGGAGTCTACAGTGTCAGATATGGAAGGAGTCTCCACTGCCAGTTATGAAAGGAGTCTCCAGTGTCAGTTGTGGAAGGAGTTTCCAGTGTCATATATGAAAGTAGTCTCTTGTGTCAAATATGGAAGGAGTCTCCACTGCCAGTTATGGAAGGAGTCTCCAGTGCCAGTTATGAAAAGAGTCTCCACTGCCAGTTATGAAAGGAGTCTCCAGTATCAGATATGGAAGGAGTCTCCAGTGCCAGATATGGAAGGAGTCTCCAGTGCCAGTTATGGAAGGAGTCTCCAGTGCCAGATATGGAAGGAGTCTCCAGTGTCAGTTATGGAAGGAGTCTCCAGTGTCATATATGAAAGTAGCCTCTGGTGCCAGTTATGGAAGGTGTCCCCAGTGCCAGTTATGGAAGCAGTCGCCATTGCCAGATATGGAAGGAATCTTCAGTGTCAGATATGGAAGAAGTCTCCGGGGTAAGTTATGAAAGGAGTCTCCCATGTCGGATATGGAAGGAGTCTCCGGTGTCAGCTAGGAAAGGAGTCTCCAGTGTCAGATACGGAAGGAGTCTCCAGTGTCAGTTATGGAAAGAGTCTCCAGTGTCAGACATGGAAGGAGTCTCCGGTGTCAGTTATGAATGGAGTGTCCTGTGTCAGATATGGAAGGAGTCTCCAGTGCCAGTTATGGAAGGAGTCTTCACTGCCAGTTATGGAAGGAGCCTCCAGTGTCAGATATGGAAGGAGTCTCCACTGCCAGTTATGGAAGGAGGGTCCTGTGTCAGATAGGGAAGGAGTCACCAGTGCCAGTTATGGAAGGAGTCTCCAGTGCCAGATATGGAAGGAGTCTCCACTGCCAGTTATGGAAGGAGTCTCCTGTGTCAGTTATGGAAAGAGTCTCCAGTGTCAGATATGGAAGGAGTCTCCGGTGTCAGCTATGAAAGCAGTCTCCAGTGTCAGATATGAAAGCAGTCTCCAGTGTCAGTTATGGAAAGAGTCTCCAGTGTCAGACATGGAAGGGGTCTCCGGTGTCAGTTATGAATGGAGTGTCCTGTGTCAGATATGGAAGGAGTCACCAGTGCCAGTTATGGAAGGAGGGTCCTGTGTCAGATAGGAAAGGAGTCTCCACTGCCAGTTATGGAAGGAGCCTCCAGGGTCAGATATGGAAGGAGTTTACACTGCCAGTTATGGAAGGAGTCTCTAGTGTCAGTTACAACCCCTCATAAACAGCACCACAATCAGCGTACATATGAACAAGCTGGCCTCGTTGTACTTTCTCAAAACTCAACGCAAAATACAAACGTCAATATTCACGATATTTTGACGAGTGCTAATGAGACAGCGCTACTCTAAGCCTCACTCCAGAGTTTCTGAACCTTCCTCTCCTGAAGATTCAAAGAACGAAGCAGACGTTTTGAGTCCTTAGCTCCAGAGGGTTCCTTTGGACGTTTTTTTTTTTCCTACTCACTTTGATCTCACTGGGGTTCATTTCTAATGAGCTGCCTGCTAGCTGGAACATGATTCTTTTGCGGAAAACGGTTAAGACGGCTTTAATCTACCGCAGAAACACAGTCCTTGCTCCGTTCCAACCCCCACTGAGCGAACGGCGGAGATGAAGAGCCAGATCCACGTTGGACATGGGTTTACGAGCCAACATTGTCGCAAGCTGACACTTCTTCATTCAGATGTGTTAAACACAGAGGAGCCAATCTCTCAGCGGTGCCGTAATTACTCTGAGACAGCCGGAAAACACACACACACACACACACACACACACACACACACACACACATACGCACACACATGCACACACAGACACACACAGACACACACACGCAGAAAATGTGTCAGTTCTGAATCTATACTGTCCTTCTCTCTTTCACTTGTTATGATGACGTAAAAACCAGGCTCCAATCTCACGACTAATCATCAAGACTACGGTAGAGTGCAAAAGTTTGCACACCCTTAGAACAAGACAAAGTCTGTGCTTTCCACTGAATTCTCCAATCTGATTGGTCAGAAGGTGCTAAGTTTTATATTAATGCAGGTATATAATATTAATACAGGTTTATATTAATGCAATATTCTAATAAGTCATTGTTTCTATAGCAACATGTTCAGTGTGCTGATATTTGTCAATACATCATTTACGATACGTTTATTTAACATTTGAGAAAGGAGTCTCCAGTGCCAATGCTTTGCCACAAGTTTTCTGAGGGTCTCGACAAAACGTCTTCCCTCATGTTGTGGATGTTTTGTTGCCAGACACGCCCATATTTCAACATTTTTAACATTTTCGTATTATTGGTAACTCAACCATATTAAATAAACATTTTACATTATTGTGTTTATTTTAAATTTTAGATAAAAAGTTGATCTTAAACTCACCCCAAACAGCCTAAAATTTCTTAAGACTTTTTCCAGTATTTAATAAATAAATAGCTTGATGTAGCGGTTCCACAAAGAACGCTGTCTACGACAATTCCAGATCCAAAGATACAATATTTGATGATACCACTGAATCTACTATGAGACAGTATGGTTTTAATTCATATGCTGACAATTCGATATTTGGTGCCACCACTGTATTTGCTACGATACTACATGAAACTTCGATTCCTCAGGTAACGACTGGATATTTGACGACACCATCGCTCCAAATCGTCCGATCATTATGCCCTGACTTACAAGAGTGATGACTGTACGTTTAAGCATTTAATGTCAAAAACTGCAAAACCACATCCTGATTTTCACACCCTGATCACGTCTACGTATTCCCCGAAAGGATTACATCATTAATATGCATAATAAAGTTTCAGATGATTGTAAATGCACCGTCACCCGTTTGCACCAAGAGCATTTTTATGCAAATTTTTTTTTAAAAATGTAGAAAAAAAAAGTAGAAAAAGCTTGGTGAAATGAGAACTGGCGATGCAGCGCCAAATAGTGCAACAGCTGCAAAAGCAAACAAACATTATTATGAATGCCAGAGACTAATAACTCATGCGCACACACACACACACACACACACACACACACACACACACACACACACACAGAAACACATGTGCCCGGCGAGGCCTAGCAGATGGTCTCCGCCCCTGTTTCCATCCATACATCACCTTTCTCTCTCTCTCTCTCTCTCTCTCTCTCTCTCTGTAAGCCGATCGTTCAGGCACAAACACACACACACACACACACACACACACACACACACACACACACACACACACACACACACACACACACACATCCCTCCTGTTTGCAATCAAACAATAACCGGGTTGTATTGAGCGCGTGCAAACATCGCGGACAAAAGCTGCGTCCTTTCGAGTTTCTCAGCTTGGCGCACATCTCTCACTGCTTACTGAAGGTTACGGAGGCTCATCATCTCCTGATGACACAGACTATCGCTCATTTCATCGACTGCCGTGGCCCGCTGAAACCCGAGAGCGCCACATGATAGCGAAGGAGCGAACAAGCGCTCTGTACAGCACGCACTCAAATTAAACAATACAACCTCCACACACACACACACACAGCAAAACTTGTATGCAATACAATACATTTATACTTCATTAATATATTTTCTATACTAATAGCTTGTTTGATTTTTTCCCTAAGTTAATACATTTACATTTCCCATGATTTTCAGTTCAACCACCATTTGCATACTGCAACCTGATTGGCTCTGGGATTTTATGTCACAATAACACTTACTTCATAAATGTTCAGAATTTCTCCGTTTTTCCGTTTATTTCATTTCATTATATTTGATCTAGTTCTGCTTCTACATTTTTCAGAATTTTCGTTTTTAACCTTTCAACCTTTGGATTTGCATACTGGAAGCTCATTGGCTCTTGTATTTTATGACACAACAACACTTCAAAGTTCACACGATCTCCCTGTTTTTATCTCGTTTTATCCACTTGGGTTTTATAAGGATAGATAAAATAAGGACGAGGATGATTAAAGAAAAGTGAAGGAGAGTAAGAGGGAGAAAGGGAGGGGGGGATGGATGGAGAAAGAGAATGATAATAGAGAAGAAAAGGTGGAGAGAAAACAGGCACAAACAAGAGAAAGAGAGAAAGAGTGAAGATGGTGACGAGGAGGAAGACAAGGAGAGGAAGGGTTGAAGAAAGGAATAGAGAGAGAAATAGAAAAGAAAGTGAAAAAGCATAAGAGCGAGAGGAGGAGAGAGAGGAATATTTTTTTTACTTTTCTTTTATGCGTAATTGCAAGGCTCTTATATTTTAAGCGATGGAATATTTTTGTTATATCCTGCTCTTTTAACGTGACAAACTAGTAGAATCAAGCAAAAATTGTTACGTTTAGATTATATTAAATAACACTGAAGCTCGGGGAAGGTTTTGTAGTTTTCTTGTATGTGCACACACTACAAGCTACATCTAGTTTAGAATTATTTCCATATTCAGTGTGTTGTACAGTAACTTGCCTTTACATAAAACAACATAAAACATAAAACATCACGATTCAGCTCGGGTTTAACTTTAACATTCTCGATGTGTAAAACTGTTTGTTTGTTGTTTGCTTTCTCCATAACTCGATGAAATAAAAAGGGTGTAAATTTCCTGGTTGCAGGGGGTGTAAATAAATAAAAACACAGGCTGTGTTTGAACACACACGTTGCGCTCGTGTTTGTGAACACACGCACGTGCACTCTCCAGCTGAGCCGACGTGGAACGAATGACTCGCCACTTTTAATCATCTCTAATTCCTGGTTCTGACTCAATTCTGAAAGTCGCACTGCTGTGTTTCCTCTTTCCTGAAAGAATGCGGCACTTATGTACTGTAACAGCTCATTTGTTATTGAAAGCATTTCGATGTTTCTATTAAAATTTTATATACATTATAGTATATACATTAAAAAATGATATATATTCTATACATTTCTGCTCATGAAGGAGAAAAGAGAGTGAAGAGAAGCAGGCGGCGTAAATGCGGCGTGAGGGAGGAGTGAGGGATTCTGGGTTGTGAGGCTGCGGCTCCGATAAACGAGAAACGCAGAACAGATGTAATGGAGGAGACTCGGGGAGGGAGAGCGACTCCGCCGAGTCAGCACAAATGGGAACAGACGAGAAAAAGAGCGAGGGAGAGATGGAGAGCGACGAAAAAGGAGGGAGAGAAAGGGGACGAGACAGAAGGTGAGAGGAGGAAAAGGATAGACTAAGGATGAGGGAGATGAGTACAGAAAGTGAAAGAGTTAAATAAAGCAAAGAGAAAGGGATATAGAGAGAGATAGAGAGAACATATGGTAAGAAAAGGGGAGAGAGAAGTAGAGATTATGAGGAAAGTGGAGCGATACAAACGGCTGAACGAGTGAGTAAGAACGAGACAGAAGGCCAGAGAGGAACAGATTGATTTCACTCAGGGAGGTCTGGCCACACCCCCACACTGCCTACTCAGGTCACATGGAGGTCACAGGGCCGAGCGGCCAAAAGGGTCATCTGAGGTCAGTTTAAAATCCGCTCGATTCCGTTATATCCTGCGGCTGTGAAGCCGGAATGCTGAAGTTCATCCACAACTGGGAAAAACTTCTCGCTCCACAATGAGGCTCTTAAAGAGATAGCACACTATATATCAGCAGAGGAGAGCCTGATTTCCATCTAACCCTGACAGTACAGTCATTCAACCAATCAGTGTTAGCCGGGGTCAGGTGATCACACAGAATGAAACGCCCCCTAGATTTCAACTCCATTTCAGCAGTGTGACTAAGAAGAAATGCAGTTGTGTAATGAACAGGAATGAGGTATATACACACACACACATACACACACACACACACACACACACACACACACACACACACACACACAAAGCCCTTTTTATGCTTTTGATCTCCTGGGCTGCAGGTGTATGTACACAGGTGGGCGTGTCAATAACCGCACCACACGTAGTCTTTCATAACTTGAATTGAAAAAACTTGACTGACATTCTATATACACACACAAACCCTCCGTGGCCACTTTATTAGGAACACATGCACATTCATACAATTATCCAATCAGCCAATTATGTGGCAGCAGTACGATGCACAAAATTACGCACATACAGGTGAGGATCTACAGTTAATGTACACATCAAACATCAACATGGTTGCTGGTGCCAAACGGGCTGGTTTGAGGAATTCATTACTCAAGCAACTCTTTACAAACGTCCTCAACAGAAAAGCATCTCAGAGTGCACAAAACATACACTGAAATTGGACAGTCCAATTGCATAAAAAAGCGTGTCAGATTCCTGTTTTGACAAAAGCAGAATCCAGTGTGATCTTTTGCTGCTGTTGGATCAACATGAGATGCTTTTCTGCTCAGCACAGGTGTAAAGTGTGGTTATTTGAGTTACTATAGATGGGTACGGTTTCTTCTGGTGTGACCTAATGGAAAATGTCTGAGAGCAGATTTATTAATATTGATTTGCATGCAGCCTATATGGTCTATTGATCTGACATTTTAATGCGAGAAATTTAAAAAATTTAAAATGAAGAAGAAGAGGAGCAATAAAACATGGCAGACACTTCTATCCAATCACCACAGAAGATCTGAGCAGGTCAGGGCTCAGGGTTGTCCTTGAGAGCC
Source organism: Ictalurus punctatus (assembly GCF_001660625.3). Classification (NCBI taxonomy): domain Eukaryota; kingdom Metazoa; phylum Chordata; class Actinopteri; order Siluriformes; family Ictaluridae; genus Ictalurus; species Ictalurus punctatus. The sequence goes on along the minus strand of NC_030417.2, from coordinate 18,921,867 downwards.
TCAAAGTGGCTCCAAATTGCAGAGTTTCTGCTGCCATAATGCTGATAAAGTATTAATGAAAGCACCACCGCATTAAAACAACAACAACAAAAAAAAACACTGAAGCATGGTGCAGAGTGAAGACACCCACTCTTCCATCGCTCTACTGTAAATGCAAATGCATGTGATGGTGCATATACAGCAGCAGCTGTATGCACACGATGTGTTCTCCATGTCTTACATCTCGACTATAAATAGCCCCAAAGACCCAGATTCCTCAGTTCATACAAAAACGCTCTCTCTCTGTCTGTCTCTCTCTCATATGGACTACATGCTTCAGTGTGGAGAAATAAACAATCACCAAGACATACAGTTTATCAATATCTGAGTCATCCTGGTCTGAGAGAACTTACACTGTTACAATGGGTTAAAAATGGTCGATTTCTTTAAATAATAATAATAATAATAAAAAACAAGATAAGATAATGTGAGAGATTTCTTATATAATGTATCTATTTATTAAAATGCTATAAAATATTTACTCAAATTAAGCTTTTCAGTGCTTTTTAAATGATAAAATATTAAACATTTCAAAAATCCTGACTGGTGTTAGTTATTCCCCACATTAAAAAATAAAAATAAAAAATTAAAATGAAATACAAATTTGTTCACAAAAAAACATATATATATATATATATATATATATATATATATATATATATATATATATATATGCATATCCATTGCACACTGATGTAATTTCTGCAGTGTTGCAGGAGGTTAATGGTGACTCAGTGGGACCGAACACACACACACACACACACACACACACACACAAACGCACACGGCCCAGTGTGCAATCTAACAATATAATCGATATGACAGATTCACCTCTGATTTGATAAATCCTCTTGAATTGTCGTCACAAACAGAAAATTAAAATGGATGACGTGCGAGATGAAATATGGCAGCGAATTATGCTGTGTGATTGTGAAAGAAGTGTCCTCGTGTAGAATTAATGCTGAATGAACACAATGAAGCTCAGTGTTCAATTAATATCTACAGCAAAGTGTAGAATTACCCCTGCTGAGTTAATTCCTATAACATAGAATTAACCCCCGCACTGCTGATTAACTCCTATAACATAGAATTAACCCCTGCACTGCTGAGTTATCTCCTATAACATAGAATTAACCCCCGCACTGCTGAGTTAACTCCTATAACATAGAATTAACCCCTACACTGCTGAGTTATCTCCTATAACATAGAATTAACCCCCGCACTGCTGAGTTAACTCCTATAACATAGAATTAACCCCTACACTGCTGAGTTAACTCCTATAACATAGAATTAACCCCTACACTGCTGAGTTAACTCCTATAACATAGAATTAACCCCTACACTGCTGAGTTAACTCCTATAACATAGAATTAACCCCTACACTGCTGAGTTAACTCCTATAACATAGAATTAACCCCCGCACTGCTGAGTTATCTCCTATAACATAGAATTAACCCCTACACTGCTGAGTTAACTCCTATAACATAGAATTAACCCCCGCACTGCTGAGTTATCTCCTATAACATAGAATTAACCCCCGCACTGCTGAGTTATCTCCTATAACATAGAATTAACCCCCGCACTGCTGAGTTATCTCCTATAACATAGAATTAACCCCCGCACTGCTGAGTTAACTCCTATAACATAGAATTAACCCCTACACTGCTGAGTTAACTCCTATAACATAGAATTAACCCCTACACTGCTGAGTTAACTCCTATAACATATAATTAACCCCCGCACTGCTGAGTTATCTCCTATAACATAGAATTAACCCCCGCACTGCTGAGTTAACTCCTATAACATAGAATTAACCCCTACACTGCCGAGTTAACTCCTATAACATAGAATTAACCACCGCACTGCTGAGTTAATTCCTATAACATAATTAACCCCTACACTGCTGAGTTAACTCCTATACCATAGAATTAGCCCCTACACTGCTGAGTTAACTCCAATAACATAGAATTAATCCTGATACCACTGAATTAACTTCTATAATATAGAATTAACACTTTTACTGCCAAGTTAACCACTATAATATAGCATTAACTGTTATAACAAAGACTTAACCCCATTGATAAAGAATTAACACCAATACTAACTGAATTAACACCTGTATTACAGAATTATCCCCTATGCCTCTGAATTAACTCATAAAATAGAATTAACCCTACACCGCTGAATCACTTCCTGTAACATAGAATTAACTCCTATACTGCTGACTAAAATCAAACCTATCTCTGTACTATATAATGATCTTTTCAATATAGAATTAACTCATATACTGCTGAATTAAATTCTACAATATAGAATAAACCCCTATGCTGCTGAATCATGTAGAATTAACTCCTAATATCAAACTATTAAGTCAAACTAACATCTATATTAATCAATTAACTCTTACAATATGGAATTAAGATAAGATAAGATAAGATAACACTTTATTAATCCACAGATGGAGAAATTAGGGTGTCACAGCAGCAGCCAAAAAAATAAAGAAGAGATAGTAAGGAGAACAATACAAGGATATATAAAGAGTATATACAAGATGCATAAATATGTATAGACATAAGCGCAAACTCTATATACATTATATGCATATATATATATATACACACACACACACACACACACACACACACACACACACACACACACACACGTACATATGAACAGTATATACAGCAAGCAACAATGTACAGTCCCACTATACAAGTAGCCCATGTACATATTGCACATGTAGAATACTATATACATATTGCAGCTGTACGGTATAATCAGTGTAGACATATAACAAAAGCTTTGAAGCAGTGATGTGATGTGTGAGCAGTGCAAAAGGTGCAGTATGGTACCCATATTACAACAGAATTGTCCACTACACTGCTGAATTACCTGCTATAATACCAATACTACCACTAATAATATTAATTTAACATCAAAACTCTGTAATCATCTCTTATACTGTTACATTAACACTAATACTGTTTAATTCATTCCAACAACGTGGAATTAACACTTACTGTATACTATACTATACTAACAAATTAAAACCTATACTGATGACTTAACACAAAACTACTGAATTAGTCCATATATAACTGAGCATACACTACTGTGCATACAACATCTTTAGTGTGGAATTAACACATATAAAACTGAATTAATGTCTACACTACTGACTCATTCTGAGTGTTAGATTAACACTTATACAGTTAAATTCATTCCTATAACACAGAATTAATGGCTATGTTATTGAAGTGACTTATATACTATTAAATTAATTTATTTAGTGTTTAATTAGCACATATACTACTGAATCAGCAGCTATACTACTGCCTCATATACCCAGGATCAATACCCACCAGTAATAAATAAATAAATAAATACATTTGATCAGATATTGGAAAATAAAAGGAATGAATTCGAAACATACAACATACATAAATAAGAAGCATACACATTTTTAAACAAAACAAATATCAGATGAGTGTCCATATCGGATTAGGATTCAGTATCAGTATTGTATCGGAAAAGAAAAAGTGGTATCGTATCACCTCTACGCATAAAATTACTTATTTAATTATTTCATTATTGAATTAACTCGTATACAACTGAATTCACTTCTTTACCGTTTAATTAACATCAGCACTGCTGAATTGGCACGTGCAGCGTTGAAACGACGTTTACGACATTGACTAAGGTCCACGTGCACCGAGAACTGTGCAAGATTTGTGCATCATTAGAATAAAAATGTGGGGGGGAAAGCCGAAAAGCTGTGAGACGTGAGTGCTGTAAAGTGCACAGTCTGAATCTGAAGGCTCCCATTACACGCACGTGCACAGACAGAAAAAACAAATATATAAACGATGCACGCGCGCGCGCACTGGCGACGCACACAAAGCGCAGAAAGCATGGTTAAAACAAAATAACACACACACACACACACATACACACAGAGGAAGGCGGAAATGAAATGCAACTTTAAGCAATAAATTAACTATTGTGCATCATGTTTAATCGCTCTGCCTGTACACTTCTTCGTGCGTGCAGTGATTTTAAGTAACTTCACGCACCGCACTCAGACACACACACACACACACACACACACAAACACACGGTAGGCTATCTCCTTCTCTTCTCTCAGATATCCAGCTAAGAAGATCCGCTCACCTGCTGCAGGTAGACGAAAGTCAAGGCGCACGAGGAGGACAGCTGCGGGCGCGCTCCCACCTCAGCCAGTGCCACGCACGGGGCGCCCGTGAGCGGATGCAACATCTCCTTCTTTTTCTGCTCGTGCTGTTGTCCTGCAGGCTGCTCCGTCAAAATTCAGTCTCTCTCTCTCTCTCTCTCTCTCTCTCTCACACACACACACACACACACTCGGTAGGCTCGATAGCGCGCGAGGGGAAAACGCGTAAAAAGTGCCTCGTCTCGCGCGTGCCCTAGTAACAGATGCTCACACAAAGCACGGGGTGGGTAGATTTTTATAGAAAAAAATATATATACAAAAAAAAAAAAAAAAAAAGATTTGGTGAACGAGTTAAATTACACCTCTGAGTCCAAGCTTGCTCTCAGAGTGCCGCTCACGCCCGGTGTGTTTGACCGATTTTTTTTCTTCTTCTTTTGCGCGCGCCTAATCATCTCCGCTAGGGAGGAGGAGGTGGATGAGCAGGAGGAGTAGGAGGAGGAGGAGCGACGAGGGGTGGATGAAGAGGTAGAGGGTGGGGGGAATCCCAAAACACACACACACACACACACACACACACTCTCTCTCTCTCTCTCTCTCTCTCGCTCTCTCTCGCTCTCTTTATCAGTCCCGATCGTATTTCATGGGTTTATATTAATATTTATCTCGAGCACGTACGTTGCAAACACGCACGCGCTTAAAACACAAAGTGCAAATAATAATAATAATAATAATAATAATAATAATAATAATAATAATAAATGCTGTTTTGCTTATAAAGCAAAACAGTATGTTGGCCTTCACTAGCCAACATACTACTACTAATAATAATAACTACATACAATATAAAGATATGCCAACGTCACGGTTTTTCAGATATGACCAGCATTAAAGAACACTGCTCCCACACCTGTGTATGCATTCATGAGCGGAAGTGATGACACAAAGGAGCCTAAAATGGCACCATATCAGTCCAACACTTACTAATAACAAGGCAATAGAAATAGATTTCACTACTCAGTAATTACTTAGCATCCATCCATCCATCCATCCATCCACGTTCTGTACCGCTTATCCTTACTGGGTCCCAGGGAATCTGGAGTCTATCCCAGGGAGCATGGGGCACAAGGCGGGGTACACCCTGGACGGGATGCCAATCCATCACAAGGCACAATCACACACACATTCACACACCCATTCATACACTACAGACACCTTTGGACATGCCAATCAGCCTACAACGCATGTGTTTGGACTGGAGGAGGAAACCAGAGTACCCGGAGGAAACTGCTGAAGCACAGAGAGAAGATACAAACTCCACACACATAGGGCCACTGTGGGAATCAAACCATCGATGTGTGAGGCAAACATGCTAACCACTAAGCCACCATGCCCTCTAATTACTTATCATTCTTCAGCAAATAATTACTCATTAATGCTTCAAGATCAAATCTGATATTCAGATTTTTTAAAAATGTCTTAAAAAATTTTAATGACAAATATTATTAATAAACAATAACATATAGCTCCACCCCCAAGCTTCCATGTTAACTTACAGAAACTCAATCACCTGATTTCATTTATATAAGGAATTAAATAGCGTCTTAATATTACACAGTTATGTAAAGATATTTCCCAATTCCCCTTAAAACATGTTTATGGATAATTGTTCTATATGTGTATGTGTATATGTTTTCGTTCTCTTCACCCTGCATGTTTGTGGTACATGTTATAGCCTTAATAGGAACAAACCACACCTGCACATTCAGAAAATATAATAATATTCAAAATTTAATAATATATTCCTAATGCAGAGTGGGTCAAAACAGTCAGTTCCAGCACTCAGAATTATTTAAAAAGATTTTATGTATTAAATTAGGTTAAAAACCAACAATTCCTGAGACTATTTAAATGTTAACTATTCCTGAGACTATTAACTATTTCTAGAAGAACCATAATATAAATAAATAAATAAATAAATATAGTAGTATGGATGTAATAGATGGCACAGGATTTAGGAATCAATATATCTGCTCAAATGTTCGTATCTTGGTTAAATGAAGGCTAAATGTACCCATTAATAACATAATAATATGCTTATGTATTGTGCAAACTTTAAAAAAGTGTGAAAAAGTGCTCTGAAAAAAAATTGTGTGAAATTGATACAAATAAAAAAGTAATTGAAAAAAAATGTGGAAAAAAAAGTGTTTGGAAAGCAAACAAGCATGCAATATGCCATGCAAGTTATTAAAAATGTAATGTAATGCAATATGCTTATTTTTAAATGTAAAAAATGTGTGAAACAAAACAAAATAATGAAAAAGAGAGAAAGGAATGTGCAATCTACCTTGTGATAAATAAAAAAACGCTGAAACTTTAATATGACATGATTAAAAACATTTGAATCATTTGACTCATTTATATGACTCGTTTGAATCACAACATAAACCATTTACTAGACACTCATTTTTCACTACATGCACTATAGTCCGATAGCGCTGCAGTAATATAATAAAAACATACGCTATATTGTCCAGACCAGGTTTAGTGAGGACCCAAGCCCTTTTTTTATTTTATTCTCCCCGGCAAGAAAGAATCATCCTAATGATGCAACATGCACACAGAAATTACTCTGCTAGCCAGGAATCATAAATAAAACTAGCTTACCATCATTTTGCTCCAGGCTACACATGTAGTCTCTGTGTACTATAAAAATATATATACTGTATATACAACACATTTCATCAGCCGGAGGTGTGTTTCGCAGTCCTTCGTCTCCATGAGCATGACACACTGCAGCGTCTCGCTGCTCCAGCACTGATTTTAACCTCGTGCAGGATTGCTTAATGAGCTAATGAGGTGTATCAGGTGAGTTGGAGGAAGAAAGAAAATGCTGAGCGACAGAAAGTATCATCTGAGAACTAAGTGAGGAATAAAACACTCTGCATCATGCTGTTATTGGAAAATAAGCAATGAGTAGGTGGTGTGAGGAAGCAGATCAGTACTTCCTAAATAACGATCGTTATTGATTAAACTACGACATGGACTATTTATCCATTTATAGTGACGTTTAATTTTGTTAAACATCCACAAAACAAGTTATCACGTACATTATAGCAGCAATAAACAGTCGTTCCTTCAAGAGCTTTTACTCCCTCCGTTACCAGAAACCACAAAGTGTAAACTTAAAGCATAAACAAGGCATTGACACTGGAGACTCCTTCCACAAACATTACATAATCAGTCATCTCCTTACACAAAACTTCACCATATCAGCAATTATATCCTGTTTTTTATTTCTACTCTGTTTATGTAGCGTATCCACCATTTTGTTACTATGGAAACGTATCAGATTTCAGCTGCACTACTGTCAGAGCTGTCTGTTATAGAAAATCTGACCAATCAGATTCCAACAGTGCTCTTTGAATTTGTCACCTAACTCTCTGTGAGAGAAAAGCTTGCTCTTTCGCTTCATAACTCATCTTACGCAAACATTGAGCAGAACTGAGCTCGGACGTTTCAACGCGAAGCCATAAATAATTTGTCACGCGTACACGCCATTCGGAGTTCAAAGAGCGTCAGAGTCAAATGGTGCTTAAAGCAAACCGAAATCTAATAATAAATCAAACATTACAGCACACACGAAAAAATAAATAAATGAAACCTTTAAATTGTCCATGCTGAATCTTTCATGCGTGTTTATTAATTGATTCCTTTAACACCAACTGCATGGGAAGTTTAAACAAAAATAAAAAAACAAAAATATGGGTTGCAGATGTGCATTATGGGAAATGTTCCCTTCTTCTTGCTCTCCTCTACTTCGTAATGCCTTCAGGCAGTGATGCTTCACCCCCCGCCCCCCCTTCTTTTATTCCACGTCTTGTCCATCTCCCCGCGTGTTTTCCCTTCGTGCCTCAGAGTGCAAAACAGAAATCCTGACCACTGACCCGTGTGCACAGATTGTCATCTGTGCCATCATGTGTGTGTGTGTGTGTGTGTGTGTGTGTGTGTGCGCGCGCGCACCATGTTTCCTTCCCTACAGTGATGAAGCATGGCTACCCTGTGCAGTGCATCTGTTCTCCTCAGGTCTTTTTTGCTGAATAAGAGCAGCTTTTTTAGGGGGTGGGGGTGGGGGTGGGTGTGATGCTGGGGTTGGTGCATGTGCTCAGTCTGGCTCTTTTAAATGTCTTGTATAATACATCATGTCATCTGTGTGGGCTGGCGACTCTGGAAAGCAAATCATGTCTGACCTTGCATGAAACTTGCGATGTTACTTACACATGATCATCTTGTTGCACTAGCAATAGTATATCGCAATATTTTCTCCATAGCGTTCCTGTTCTGTCAGATAGAATTGAGGAGAATCTAAATATTTGAACAATTAAGCCAACCTAAAAACAATGACACTGGAGACTCATTCCATAAAAGTTAAATAAATGTCTCTTTCCAGAAAACTTCACGATATCAATGATCACACATTTAAAAAAAAAAGTTTATGTCCAGCCCTACAAATGAGCTATTATTAAAATATTAAAACAATAACTTATTAGATTGAGTGACCAATCAGGATAGAGAATTTAACAGGCTATACTATAATAACCCCATTTCTATCCATATCCATAAATATCTATTATGTCTCCCTGCTCGAGCAGACATTTTAGCCTCATAAAGGATGCGTTAGTAATCTATTGAGCTGAATCAGAGGCGGAAAAACACTACAGCGTTGTCTAAACATCCCAATCACATGATTACACACAAATGATTAAACACGGAGCGTCCACTAGACGACTCAAACGATTCCCACAAGTGCTCATTCTTCTCCTGCACAAAGCTTAGCGTTATTATTATTTTTTTCAACTCACACAAAGGATCTTGACATTTTAAAGAACCGAAAGTAATTACGGTCCAAATGTGGTGAATATTATTATTATTATTATTATTATTATTATTATTATTATTTAAATAGATCTTTAAATAAGAAGAGATGTGACTGAACAAAAAAATGGTCCACTTCAGAGAAATAGTAAGTCAGGACAGTTGCAGATAAACATTTTTAACTCAAACATAGTACGTTTGGTGGATAAGTGGTTAATGCCATGGCAACACTGTTTCTAGGTAACAGGGAACTAAAAACTAGCTAATCAAATCAGCTAAGAATTTCACTAGCTAAGTCATTTTTACAAGCAATGCAAAGGCTTAATTGCGCTAAAACGGAGTTCAGAACGTCTGAATTATCAACATTTACCTCAGATATGTTGATAAATTGCTGAGAAAACACTCCGCATGGCATAAATCACACTGTATTTATGTATAACGTTGTCTGTTATTCAAGTTTTCATGGCTTGAAAAATGTCAAGACGGTATCATGTTGTCTTGAAAAATGTCAACTTCGAACAATGTTTAGTTTAAATTTCAACTACCCAAACAATGTTCAATGTTCTAGAAGCTTCAATATATTTTGAAAGAGCCCAGCATTCCTGGGATTAGAATTCACAACCTTCCGCTTACTACACTCAAACCCTTACTTAAACCCTTATGAGTTCTTTGGATACTTTTGATGTTCTTTATTTGAATATTTTTCACCAGCTAATCATGTATGCTAAAAATTTAGCTATCAAAGTCCTTTATACAAGAAAAGCAAAGGCTGAATTGCACTGAAATGGAGCCAAAAATGTCTGAAATATCAACTTTTACCACAGATATGTTGATAAATTCAACATAAGACTCCATACGGCTAAATTCACACTGTATTTATGCATAGTATAATCAAGCTTTCATAGATGCCCCCATATTGAAAACCGTCAATGTGGTATAGTCTTAATATGGTCAATATGGTATCTTGAACTCGGTTAGAAAATTTCGACTTTGAACAATGTTTAGCTTAAGTTTTAGCTTTAATATCAACTAGCTGAACAATGTTCAATGCTCTAGAAGATTCAATATATTTTAGAAGAACCTGGCATTCCTGGGATTTGAATTCACAACCTTCCTGTTAACAAAAAATGGTTTCTTAAGGGTTCTTTGGATACTTAGGAGGTTGTTATATAATTCTACATCATCCAAGAGTTACCTTAGGAAAAGAAGAAGCTTTTAATGTTCTACATTTTATGTTTGTTTTTTTCCCCCGTTATTGGAAAATTACAACTACGGGAGGGGGGGGGGGGGGGTGGGGGTGGGGGGGGGGGGGGTGATGAAGCAGACTTACTGTTACCACACTGAAGTTGATGATTTTCCTATAAAAGCACTTCCTGTAGTGTTTAATTTGTCTCACTCCACAGCAACTTGCCTGCAGTTACAAGAACTGCAGTTCTATTTATTAATTAAAAGAATGACATGTCATGTTTTATCCGGTTATAGTTACTTTTAATGTTGTTGAACATCCATGAAACAGCAGCAGTAAACAGTCATTCCCTCAGTAGGCTCTATTTTTTCTTACTCATGTAGCTATTAAACACACACACACACACACACACACACACACACACACACACACACACACACACACACACAAAGCATCTTCTCATGTTACAGAGTAACCGTAAAAAAGCGTAAACTCCTCAGTTACGGTTACAAGTTACAGCTTAAGGTTACAGTTTTACTGCTGACACTGGAGACTCCCTCCCTAGATGTTAAATAAACATCTCCTGACAGAAAACGCCACCATATCAACGGTTATACATGTAATGAAACAAAATGAAAGGAAAACAAATCAATAGCTTCCATAGAGGTAAATAACAGCTGTGGTAGAAGTAAATAATAATAAACAAAGCTCATTGAATGTGTACCGGGAGAAATATTACCAAATTATTTTGTGTTCGTAATTATTTCGCGCTCGAATGACTCATCATGGCCGACCGGAACACTCGCTTCCCTCAGACCAGTTTCCCAGATCCGAGTACAAGCGTCACAAAAAACATCTTTCAGTTGTTTCCAGTATGTTTTTTCAATAATTACAACAAATGAAATGCAGACAAGCTCGTGGGCTCATAATAACACAATCCTGCTTCAGAGCTGTAGCGTTGCTGCTAATTTTGCTTTTAGAAACATTACCAGCTATTTTTGATTTTCCTTTATTTTTTTAACTTGGAGTGTCTGAGCAGATAAGCCATGGCAGTGTTCACCACATTGTCATTTAGGATCAGGATTGGTGTCGGATTGTGCAGATTCCACGAGGCCTGGGCTCCATTTTGGCATCAGCAGCTCTGACAGACTAATAAGGGAGGACTGGCTGCCTCCACCCCACGTCAGGAAAGTGACAGCGGCACACCAGGTGCCCAAACATGTGGGGAAGATTGATGAAGTCTCGTGGAGGTGGATTGTGCCTGAGCCGTTGTTAGTGTTAGCGCGGTTTTTTTTTTTTTTTCCCCATTACGAGCCCTGGTGGTCGGCTAATGTAGAAACTAAATCAGGATGATGGGCAACATCCTGAGCAACAGGAAATAAAAATATGCTTGAATTGTTTTGCACTAATACAGTAATAAGTAAGGAAAGAAACAATAGGCGTTGTTCTGCTTCAGGAAAATAATCAATGATAATGTGGTGTGATGAGATGTAGTGACTCCTACTTTTATAACCCAGACAATTTTCTTACAGCAGCACATCCTGAAGTGTTTTAATCCTTGCAATTTTCCAGTGCTAACATTGAAGAACATCAAAGTACTTTTTATCCATTTATAGTTACATTTAATGTCATGGAATGGCAATGTAACAAGTTGTCAAATATGTAACAGCAGTCTATGAACCGTCATTCCCTCAGTAGGCTCTTTTTTCTCTTTCTTGAAGGTAAGAAGACAAAAAAATTTTAACAGAGGACCCACAATGCGTAAACTCTTCTGCCCTTAAAAGTTACGGCTTTGCCTCTGACCACTGATGCTACAGACTCCTTCCATAAATATGAAATAAACGTCTCATAAAACGATAGCACACATAGTTTTAATGGATCGTCCATGGTTCTATGGATCGAGCTGTTACTATAGAAACGAGAACGTATTAGAAGTAAACAACTGTCTGAGCAATCAGGATTAATTAAAAATAAATAAATAAATGAAGCACTTTGCTTGTACAGCTGATGAAGAACCTTGATTTAATCCAAGGATGTAGCTTTGTATTTTTCAAAAGGAAAAAGAGAGAGAGAGAGAGAGAGACAGCAAGTGAGAGATAGAGAGAGAGAGAGAGAGAGAGAGAGAGAGAGAGAGAGACAGACAGACAGAGAAAGAGAGAGAAAGAGAGAGAGAGAGATATGCTTTCAGTCTAACTAGCATTTGAATCCACAATAGCTCTTCAAATACTTCAGCATAGTGACAAATGCTTTGGCGGTCTTTTAAAATTGAGTTGCTGTGGTTTACATCACCTGCATTGTGTCTTCACTCGGAGCCAAAGAGAAGAGCACACGACTCTGTGAGGTGATTAAATTGACCATTATAATGACAGCTACAGCCGCTACAAAGCCTTGCGCCTTAAATTCACATATGTGCCATAATATAGCAATTGTAATTGTCTATAAATAGAATACATTTGTGATACAATAATCTGTGTGTGTGATGCAAACGTGCAGGCTCCCAGGAAGAGAAACCTGCTAAGAACCGACTCCCGTTGCGTTCATTTAAAGACGCCCGGACACGAGAATTTCATCATAGCTGTGATGGTTTATTATTAAAAAACGCTTGATATTTTTAGATTGGTTTCTGATGTGAGCTTGTATCTAAAACATTTTGAACAAACTACACTTTCAGAAAGTTGTTGAGAGAAATCACCAGCGTTATTGCTAAGTTAATAACCATAATAATAAATATAGAGTTTAACGTTGTGTTACACATACTGATATAGATCGCAAAAAATGGACGTTTGGATGTGTTAGGTTCTTGAAAAGTGGACTGCATTTAAAATATCACTGTCTACTTTGCCATGACTGGGTGGGGTGGGTCGATGGGGGTGGGGCTAAATTCCAGCCTATAAAAGAAATGGAAAGGAGTAGTGTGAGATGACGAAACTAGCTAGATCTTTCGCGTGTTAATATTGTAAACCGCCATTTTCTAAGGGATGTTTAAAATGAGGTGATTATTACAGAAGATTACAAACTGCACCTTTAATATTACAAACTGCATCTTTAATATGTACTTTCATGAGGAAGAGCAGTAATAATAATAATGTAATTTCTGTATAGTAATGAGAAACTTTTCTGAACCAAATAAACAAATGGCTAACAAATTAAAAAAAAACAAAACATCATCACAGGTCTAGAAATATTTTTTAAAATTACAGACTGCACCTTTAATATGTACCTTTAAGGGACAACGAAGTAGCAAGACTCAAATCATGTAATTTAGGTATTTAGGTATGTGTGTGTGTGTGTGTGTGTGTGTGTGTGTGTGTGTGTGTGTGTGTGTTCAAAAGTAAATGTTGAGAGAGACCCATGAGTGAGAAATTTGATCTATTACATCTAAGTGTAAAAATCGTGGCTGCTGTTTCTTTCCACAATTATAACCACACTCTCAGGAATAAATACGCCAAACTTGACATTCCGTTGTCACTGGTGTCCTTAATGTGTATTTTAAAAGTGACTAGAGCATATTAAAAAAGAAAAAAAATACTTTAAGCACATAATTGGACCTTAAGGACCCTTTAATGCCCTTTAAAGATAATTAAATACTGTTAGACATTTCTGTCATTTTTACAGTTATTTACAATATATCACCCAGTATAATACTGCAAATTCTCTTTACAGTAAATAACAGTAATTCCAACTGCATCATGGGAATTTTCAAACACCATATACAGTGATTTACTGTATTTAAATTTTTTTTATGTATATTACTGTATTTACCATAAAAAAATTTAAAAAATAATCTTGTGTACTGACAATTCCTGCAGATTTGTGCACCCGAATTTAACTTAGGTTAACATTTCCACATAAACATTAGCTTTCCTTTTGCTGTTATTAGTTTTGTTTTCTATTTATTCCAGTTTGCTGCAGTCGCTGTTGGTTTCATATTTCTACTGCACCACCACCGACTGTGTTGGACTGCCCTCCTGGTTTTGACCCTAGTCTGCCTCTGTTTCTGTGTTTGCTCATTCCCTGGCTGTGAAGATAAGGACTGTCCTACTGTTACCGACCTCTGCCTGTCTCAGGCCCTGTTTACACTAGTGAGTTTTTGTTTTAAAACGGGGTCTTAAAATGAAAACGATCCTCGTCCACACTGGCGTTTCCGCTGTGTTTCAGAAACAATCTCCATCCACACTACATGACCGAAAACACATGTCACATGACCAATTATGCACACTGGGCGTGCGTATAAGTGTAAACAGGAAGTTGGTTGCTAGTCCCCGGCAGATACAACAATGAGCATGATGGCGAGGAAAAGCAAGGATGTCTTTTTTTAAACATCGGGTTTATTACTTTCTAGTCATTCTATTGTCCTTGGAATGTTTTTTTTCTTTATAAATATGGATAATCACGGCTAGCATGTACTTAATCAAACTCCATACAAATTCAAATAGTTCACTTTATTTGTGACATTAATACACTGGCACATTGCAGTGCAAACATAAACGATACATCATGGTATAAACAGGTGCATAGGTCACTTAAGCAGTCATACACTTGTTATGAAATAAAATAATAAGGGATATCGTTTCTTTTAAACGTAGGTTGTTTTTTGCTGCTCTTAATGTGGACTGCTCAAATGGCTTCTGGGTGAAGAAACCTTGTCACCACGCGTCTCGCTCATTTCCCCTCGGTTTCATTGTCCTCTCTCTTTTGGTCTAACCCAAAACCGGCGTTCCATGTAGGGCTTATGCCGCTTGAAATGAGATTTGTTAGCGATTGCTCTAATCATAGCTTCATAGCCTCTTACGCATGTAGGCAGCTGCAGTATTATAAAATACAGAATTGAACAGCACAATGGCTGCTAAGAATGACAACAAAGCCAGCAAAGCTTATGGTTCAGTCTCCGTGTTGTTGTGTATATGATCAAGGTAGCGTAATTGTCATATTGTAGGGGTGACGAATCAGGGAAGGATGCATAATGATCCAGAAGACCCAATCAGGGGGCGAATGTGGGCGAAGCCACGCCTTTGTTTTCAAAAGTTTTCGTTTTGTCTGTTTACACTGAAACGCGCTCCCGGAGTTTTCAAACTAAAATGGGGTCTTAGAAGTTTCCAGAAGTCTCGTTTTCGAGGGTCGAGAATGCTGGAGTAGTGTAGACGACAGGCGTAACCGTAGCAACAGTTATACATTTTAAAACAAAAATGCACTAGTGCAAATAGGGCCTCAATCTCCATAAGCCTGAGTCCTTCTGGTTTTTCTGCAGATATTCTTCCTGTTCTCGCAAGCTTTTTTGTCTTGAGGTTTTTGTTTGATTCATTAATGAACTTTTGTTCAAACTCAGCACTTGGGTCCTCATAGTTCTCGTTGCTTCATGGTTATAAATTCAAAGTTTATACTAATTTGGAATATTTTAAATAAAGATTTTGATATTTTGTAAAACAAACAAAGAAACAAACAAAACAAACAAAAAAACAACTAAAATAAAAAATTGTCTGTTTGGAGTGAATGTCAGTAGTACTTGTGTAGTTATAAATCTAGTGTAATTTATAAAAATCGAATTTATATTTAGTACAAATGAAAGAATAATTAATCAATAAATAGCCTAGGATTACAGTAGTGTACTGTTAACCTAGGTTTTTTACAGTAACAGTACTGTACTACATAATTACAGTAGCATTTAGTTACTGTAAAACCGAAATACGTTTATGGTACTGTAAATCTCAATTACAGAAACATACTGGCAACAGTGTTTGAAATGACCATTTGAAACGATTTGAAAAGTCTAACAGTCAAGGTACACCACATGATACACCACAAAAAAAATGCATCCTTCATAGCATCGAACCATCAAGATTGATCTATCATATCAGGAGCGCTACGCTGTGTGGAACGATCCACAGACGCCTCCATTTTTGTCATTTTTTAGCTACTGTTTTGAGCGATGTAAATTTCCCTTATAACCTTTTTAACACTATAACACATTTATAAGTGCTTTGTTTACAGTTCATGCGGTGAGCAGCCATGTTGATTTCAGGTCACTTGCTGAAGTCGTTGTTGATGAAACCATCTCAAGTTGGACATTTTGAAGTTGAAGGAACGTTTTACGAGTTTAGTCGCAAGCAGCTCAATCCCCACCTTGGGTTGACTCTGAGTCAGCATCATCATAACAGTCGGGGATCCTGTTTTTTATTGTATTTTTTCTTTTCTTTTTTTTGTGCTTGCCACAAAATATTTCTGGTTTTGCTGCTGATCGGAGTGGAAAAGCTAATAAGATTATTCTAGTATGCTTTTTTGTATTATTAAATGTGTTGTATATTTATTTCAAGCACAATTTGGGCGCAAGTCAGTTTACATGACAGTAATTACGGAAACAGATGGGAGCTCAAAAACGCGCCACTGCAGAGACTCTGGGCTCCATGACTGCACCGGGGACGACTGGGGGGCCGGTGATAGGGGGTGGGAGCCCAGATTGCGCAGCAGCTGAGACTGCCTTTCATTAGCGCGAGCGCGTGCGCGCGTGTGTGTATGTGTATTCAGAAATGTAGAGTCGTTTGTTATAGCGCGCTTGCCGTCGCGCGCTACAGGGCCTGCAAATTGATTGCCGGGTGGGACGAGTCGCACGATCCTTAGCACCTCTGCGCATCTGGCTCACAGGAAAGAGGGGAAGGGGGGGAGAAATAAATAAAAAGACACTTTCTGCTTGTCCACCCCCAGCTTTTTAGGCTGACAGCGCCTGCTGATTTGCGCTCCTGTCGATGCAATAAGACGCCGCTGTCCTTTTAATTGGTGACAAAAACAATCCGCGGCGCAGTTAATCGCCTCGGTGGAAACGCGCCAAAGAAACAATCAACCCTCCTCCTCTTTTTCTTTATTTCATTTCTTTCTGGAGATCCAGGAAAACAAACGCGAGAACTCGTGCATCACGGAGAGGTGCGGGTCAGCGGTGAAGGTAGCTAATTGGATGGCTGCGGGAGCGCGCATCATAACAAGTGATGTGTTTGCGACTAATTAATCTCACAATTCACAGATTGTGCACAGAGAGAAATACATAAAATAAATAAAGGGAAGAAAGAAAAGCATGCGAAGGGCGTTGCTTTAACGCTGATCCGTTGTGACACGCCGTGCCAAATTCCGCGTGACTCCCGGCCCCTGCCATTACACTGCTTTAGCTTCCATTAACGTGTCACTTTCTGTTGGAGCACGCGCTCGCCAAAGGAATGCGTTATGACAGCACCGGGGGCCTGCCACGTGCGCTGACACCAGGAAAAGCCCCAGAGCTGACACGCGCCGACACGAGTCCATTAATTAAGCGCTTAATATGCGCGCACTCAAACATTTCAACATCTAGGTGTTTCGGCGTGTTCGCCATCGCGTCCTCCTTCTTTAGGAGTTCAGAAAAAAAGATCATTATGAAGATCATAAAATAAAACCGCGCGTGCAGATGCACATCTACACAGACGCTGTGAGGGAGATGAAGCAGAAATGAGGCAGAACAGTTACCACTGATTTCAGCTCCAAAAATGGTGTGAAATGAGATTTCAAACCAAAGGGTGCTTTAGAATCATTATTGATAATTTAAAAATGGCAAAACGTGCTGATGGGGAGCCCCCCCCCCCCCCCCAAAAAAAAAAAACAACAAAAAAAAAACAACCCCCCCCTCCCCCCCCACAAAAAACAAACAAACAGAAAAAACACACCAAATATCTGATCTTTTCTTTCAGGAACAAAGAGCAAATTGCATCAAACAGCCTCGTTTAGATGTTTTAATAAAGTTGTGTGTACATTTTTTTGTAGTAACAAACTGAAGTACAAATTCTCACACGCATCTAACCAGGAGCTGTGATGTGTCGTGTGTGCTGGAGAACTGTATGGAGTAAAGGATAGTCGCTAATGCCTGTGCAAAATAAAAGCTGCTAGTCCCTCCGGGATTTAGTGATTTTGCGATCGCGGAAATGAGCAAAATCAAGGAAATTTGCCACAGATTTTCCACAGATTTGGGCCGAGACGCGTCATGTGACATCACAACGTGCATTCAGCCAAAGCCCGCTTTAATTCACATACGTCGAACATGACGTTGCATTCACTGCAAAAGAGCGTGCAAAACTGAGCGTGTAAATTGCATCGCAAATTTTTGAAAACAGCTGGAGTGAAATCAAGCATTTTTGGCCATATCAATCAAAAGAAAACTTTGTAAATCCTGTATGGGCTGAGTTGGTAGATTTATCACTAGGTTCTATTTTTTTTTTTCAAAAAAATTGCTAAATTGGGATCTAAAAAGTTGGCAAATATAGTGATAAAGCCTGATTTTCTTAGTATGTATATTGAAAAATGGCAGTTAGCCATAAAATACCAAACTTCAAACGTCTTTACCTTTACATTTAGCCACACCCACAAAACTTCATAAAAGGCAAACAACTGAAAATGCATATAAATTACATATAAACAGTGAAAGAGCACCTCCTAAGTGTGGCGTATGCCAAATCTTCCAATAACGCAGCTCAGCCATTGCAGCTCTTCCTCCTTTTATAGGGCGCCATCAGTTTTGTCCTGATTGAATGGCTAGTCTTATTTGTTTCACGAAAATTTATTAAATTGACAACGCAATCCGTAGATAACATTGCAACTCATCAGCAATGCTACGATTTGAAGACGATCAATTGAGGGTCACATTAGTGTAGGAATAGAAAGAAATGTATGATACCAACATTTATCCAACTAACTAGATTTTTTTCATGAACATGGCATTTCTTCTGAAATCCTCTTGCGAACAATTTCCTGAATAAATTTGTTTGTATCCATTGACTTTCGTTCTAATTTCCAGCTTTGCATTGTGGAACAATAGAGACATCCATACTGCAGGAACATTGCAAAGGGACGCTGTGCTCGAGTCATTAGCATATCATTAATTAGCCTCCCGCTTCCTGATGATTAGCGGAGAGCAAAGGGCCTCCACAGGGACGTGTCTTCATTTGGGAGGCTGGTAGGAGGCAAAGCACGGTTGGAGGAGTGAACTTCTCCAGAAACATGCGCCAACAGCTGAATTAGGAACTCTGCAGGGTTTCATTACAGCCAGAGGGCGCTAGTGAGACAGTCCAAACACTAACGACAATCGGGTGGGCTAAAATGTTTATCTATAAAGAGCTGAAGTGACAAAGTTTCTCATTTTATCAAAATTAGAAAGAGTAGTGGATCCTTCTTAAAACTAAAACATGTTAGGATTAATACATCAGTCAGGATTCAATCTGCTAGCTAGTATTCAATTTAACTAGCTAGCTGGCAATAGAAAAAAAGCATGCTTTTTGTTCAAATTAAATAACTAGATATAATACATGTCTGTTCTGGGAATAAAATCCCTTCACAACCTGAAGATTTTTTATGTAATGTGCATTTAGTGATTCTTTTACAGCTGAATGCAAAAGTTTTGACCCCTTCTTTCTGAAAATGGGGAAAAAAATTTACTTATGTCTTGAATTGTTGCCATGTGGCACAATTTCATGTTTTTTTGTAGATATTCCCTCCCATCCTTTCCCTCCTAGTGCAAAGGTTTACACCCCCTTAGCACTAAATGAAAAGGATTAAGAAATTAAAATTATAACAACACAGCATTTTTTGTGTTGGGTTTCACAAATAAACCTGAAATCCTTTTGAGATTTTTTTTAAAATGAGCATTTAGTTGAGTGCAAAAGTTTACACCCCCTTGTTCCTGGATACTAGGATGGTTATGGAGGATAAAATGTTTATCCTATTTAATTTTCCTTATGTTTTAGATTGCTGTTTTGTTAAATTTTTGCTGTTTTGAGAAATACCTGGATGGCGTACTGCTTCCGGCGAGATTTTTCAGCATGCAACCGATGGACACTACGTGAGTCAAACAATCACACAATGCAATGGGACAGGTGTGGACGAGATCAGAAAAAAAAAGTGGAAGACTGCGTCGGCTCTTATTAAGTATTAAACCTTGGTTAAACAGGACTTGTTTAACTATACCTGAATAAATTGTTAAGTTGTTTAAGATTTTTGTGATTAAGATGACATCGAAGGTCACATGACAATGCTAATATGGCTGATGTAATTTCGTTCTGTTCTGAATTTTCCTGTTGATTATGTTTGGTATTTAAACCCCTCGTGTGTCATCGTTCAGACGCGACGATTGAGTGTTTGCACTGTACCAAGCCTTTGTCCTGTGTTTTCATTTCTGTTTTTTTAAATCTTGTTTCTAGTTCTTTGTTGTGTGCTTTGCCTTGCCTGCTTTATGCCTGTTTGCCGATCGCCTGAACTTTGCCTGTCTTTGTTTATGCTTTTATGCCTTGCCCTTTGGATTACATGTTCTTAATAAACCTCTAAACTGCACTTACATCCGCCTCAAGACTCAGTTCGTTACAGGTGCAACTTTTGTATGCAACTGTAGGGTTGTTTTACACCTGACTCAAGATGACTTTGGCAGTGCCGCTTGACAAGCAGTAGTGGTAGCTCAGTGGTTAAGGCATGGGACTTTTGATTAGAAGGTCATGAGTTCAAATCCCAGCACCCTAAAGTTGCTACTGTTGGGTCCTTGAACAAAGCCCTTAACCATCAACTGCTCAGTTATATAAATGGGATATATCTAAGTCAATGTGGATAAGGGTGTCTTCCTTATGTCATGATGAGATTGGTGTGTTTTGATTTGTTTTTTTGAAAGCGTAATATGACATGCTCAGATCATTGGCGGTCAATTTATTGTCACTGAGACCAAAGAGAGCTGATGACAAAATTCGTATAAAAGCTGCTATGAGGCTTGTCTAAAATCAGCCAATAGGAGGACTCCAAACTCACATAGCAGCTACAAATCCAGCTGTGGCGATGACGTAAAGGAAACATTCTAATGGACAGAAACAAAGTTCACTTTAAAGAGCATGTGTCTTCTCGTGTGCAAGCTGATTTCCGGATTGTGTTGGATGATGATGTAAACTACTGTACGTTTATCATTAGAGGACTTTATTGTATAATCCGACACACGTTATCACACTGTCTGTTATAGAATTCAGCCAATATTTTATTTTGATCTCGTACAGTGTTTATATACAAACAAGGAATATCAGATCTGACATATTTCCATAATAAACAACGCTTCTTAGTGTGGTAGTATGCCATTTATATCAGGACATATGCTTATTCCAGGAGTCAGAGAGCTGGTGAATAATGCATACTTCCAGCTAAAAAGTCGAAACCAATAAATGTTTTTGTTTTCGCTGGAAGACAGATGGGGGTGCTACTTTTAGCATGCATGGCTACATCTCTAAAGTAAAAAACCCAACAAAAACAACAACAAACTTTCTGAGCGTTTGTAGAGAAATTAGACTTTGATCCTGAGGTGATCCAAAATCGACACGCATCCAAAATCTATTTCTAATATGTGTAATGACCTGACTCAACACGACTCCATTAGAAAATTACGCTAAGCCTGCAGGTTAGCGAAACGGCCCTGAAATCAATTGATGGATTAAACAAAGCAAATCTGCGAATTGCCAAAAAAAAAAAAAAAAAAAAACATTAAAAAAACGATCCTCGTCACTTCTTTCCAAATGAGCTGTTCTCCAGTACGATCGTCAATTACCTCCTCCAGTTTAAATAACCACTGATGTGTACACAATACTTTTCTTTTTCTTTTTTCTTTCCCGGCATATTCGTTCAACTCCCACAGCTCATTAAAAGCCCTTCCATTTATTTGCTGTGTGCTCAGGTCCTTAAATCTGCCACAACATACGAAAGCAGGCCAATTCTGTTTCTCCCTGCAGTGTTAATAGAAGGCACACGCTGCTTCCTCATTAATTATGGCGATGTGGAAGAAACATCCAGCACCAAACAGCTCCGAGAGAAAACATCTCCTGAGCAGAACGCACGCAGCGGGACGGACGAGGCTTAAACACTTGCCTGGAGGTCACATCTGGACGTCGCGTTATGGTTATGACAGGACATGTTCGATTTCATCTCTGTACTGTGAGGGTGAAGTTCAGCTCCTCTCACCCGACCACTTCACCTCCACAGGATTGCTTTCTTTTTTTTCTTTTCTTTTTTTTTTTTTTACAGCAAATTGAACTCCAAACCTGTCGTGTCAGCTTACAGATGTGTTATGTGAAAGGACTGTGTTATTTGTTGTTTGTTAATTACTGTTTATGATTATTGCAGCTATTTCAGTGGAACTCAAACCCTGCATTGCAGTCATTCCGTGGGAAAAAAAATAAATTAACTGTCGACACGACTGATTGCTGTAGACTAGTAAAGGTACTTAAAGGTGCTCTTTAGAACCCTATCAGATAAGGTTTCAAATGGAACCCCTTTAAGAAGTTAAGTATCTTTATCTACTGTACATGAAGAAGGCATTAAAGTGGAGCACTTTAATCCTATATGATATGCATAATGATACAGGTCATTAAATATAAACTGTATGTTTCATTTTTTTTAAATCAATGAAATAGATAAATAATTGTTTGAATGAGAGTTTTTGGGGAGTTTATCTTAAAACAAATAAATGTCAGAGATTTTTATTGAAAAAATATATATAAATATATATATTTAAAATAGTAAGAGAATTCAAATGCCTAAATATACTTTTATCTATTATTAGAAATGACATGTTAAATATTTAAAAATGATAGAAAATATATGCAGGTACAGATGTTTAATTAATTAATTAATTAATTCATTCATTCATCACTGTCAATCAGAATTGCGACCCCTCCCTTCCTCCCCCTGCCAATTCCCACCCCCAGCCGATCTGCCCCCTTCCTCATACATGACCTCACAGAGTAACACGATTGGCTAGTGTCACTGTGATTGACAGGAGCAGGAGTAGAGTATGCTCCTCCTACTCAGAGAGAACGGCCATCAGGCGTTATCAAGATTCGAATTTGCGATCTTCGGAAGATATTGGAAAACAAACTAAACATATCTATCTTAAGTGCATTTAAAAATGTCCTGTAGGTAAAATCCATCCATCCATCCATCCATTTTCTGTACCGCTTATCCTTACTGGGTCAGGGGAAACCTGGAGCCTATCCCAGGGGGCATGGGGCACAAGGTGGGGGACACCTTGGAGGGGGTCTAGGCAAAATCATGAATCCTTAAATGAATCCTAGAAAAGATTTTCCAAGTTGATCAATATTTAGAATGCTAAGAACCCTTACTCATCCAAAGAACCCTAGAGGAACCCTTTTTTTATAATGTAACTTTAGCACTGACAATGAAGTGTTGCACATGTAATACTGCAAGGAAGGAGAGAGAGAGAGAGAGAGAGAGAGAGAGAGAGAGAGAGAGAGAGAGAGAGATGGAGAGAGAGGCATGAATAGGAGCTGTGACAGTGTTAAAGTCTGGAACTTACTTAAATAAATAATAATAACGAAGGGACATTGACATGGACGGAATTAAGGCTGGGTTGCAGTAATTATCCAGCTGCTGCAGCACCACGGTGGCACGGATGAAAATGAGCACCAATTATTAAATGCACCACAGAGAAGATATAACACTACATGAGGCCGACGACAGGGCTCATGCTGGTTCACATCAACTCTATAAATTTTCGAATGGAGAGGAAGCTCAGCATTAATATTCTGATCGCCTCCTAGATACGGCTAAAATGTTTCCATAATAAAAGCATTTGAGTCCTGTGAGCCACGTTGTGCTGATGTGGGCGGTCCTACATGGAAAGCCTAAATATTCCCCAAAACAGTATGATATTATATATAGTAGATCTGCTGCTGTAATACAGAATAATACAGAAATTACACACTGTATCAGCCATTATGTTACTACAGATGTAAGCGCTATTTAGAAGTTTACGTGAGAGTTACTGACATGGGGGGGTCTTGTCTAAAACTGAGGTGTGTCAGTTACATACAAAACTGAAGTTCACTTTTCTTGCATGATGGTAGCTCAAGCATCAAGAAGTTTTAAGTCCAGTGCCACTGTCTGCTATTTTAATGCAACCTTCAAAGTGTGGGTTGTCTTTAACATGAGATAAAATGACATCCTCTGCACACATTGTAATTTCCTGACCTCGATTTTGTATCTCGTGGTCTTGTGGCTTCATTAAGTTGTGTGCCTGATTAACTCTCTACAAAAAACTGAAAGTGCAAAATAATAGGATGTACTGGATCAAGTGCTATTTTATAAGCTGCTCAATAATGGAAGCCATTTTTGTTAAATGAAACCAAATTTGTCACAATTACAAACAACAATGTTCTGGCGATATATTAGACTCCTATTGGATTCACTTAACCTTTTCATTCATATATCAAACATACTGTATGTATGTATATATATATATATATATATATATATATATATATATATATATATATATATATATATATATATATATATATATATAAATATCAATTTCTTAGTTGTAATTTTTAATTTGCTTTTATGTTACATGTTATTCCAAATGACAACAAAGGGGAAAAAATGAAATCTTCTTCAGGTCTCATTTTCTGTCCCTCATTTTTGGGGGGTGTTAATAAGATGGTCTAGGTGCTATTGAAAAGCCTCATCTTAGACGCTACACGCAAGTGATTTCCATAATCTCAATAGGGAGCCTCAGTGTGTAACCCGACAATGAATATGAGGAAATTTCCCCAAGTAAATAATGACATAACTTTGGGAAACACTGACAATTGTTTAAAGTGCTATTTACATAAAACTAATATGAAGTTCAGGTTTTATTTTGGTTAATGTGTTAACGTTTCTCTGCCGGAGGACAAAAAACAAGAGATCATTTTTGCAAACACCTGTTGCATCATTTAATGAATCCATAACACACAGGTTTTAAGTGACCGTTTAACCAAACGCCACTAGTTTGTATTAAATCAGATGACCAAAGTGAGTGTGAAATGAGCAATTCATCGACTGGATCAACATTTGCCATCTCTTTCCTCCTTAGCAGAAGCTCCTGAAGTCGTTTGCACTGTATTATCCCGGGACTTATTAGCTCGCCGTATCGTTGCGGGCCCTCATAGCAAGATAACCCTTAGCCAGCCTTATCACCTACGCACAAAAGCGCCGCGATCCAATAGGCCTCTGTGTAATCCATCTCTGTCAGCCGCATTACGGAAATTACCTGTCACAAGCATCATGGTCCAGATCCTGTGATTAAAACACACACACACACACACACAAATAAAATTTGTAATTTGGAAATAAAATGCCCAAAAGAATATGGGCTGATGCTTGAAAAGTGTCCCGTCCTTTTCCTGTTCTGTATTAATTGCTGATTAGAAATGACGACATTGACACTTGTGATGAGGGAGAACGCAGGAGAACCTCGCAGGCTGCTTCTCGAAAACACACAACAATCTTTTATTATCTTTCATTCAGATAGCCAAGTGTTCTCTGTCAGCTGCTTCATTTGTTTATTTATTTTGATTTATCTGAGCAAAAATGGATTTAAAACCTATTAGTAGGGCCTAAATATCTGACCGTTTTGATATTATGAGGACATCTGCCCCCATTTTCTTTTACAGCTTTTATTTAGAAAAAAAAAAGAGCCAAAGGGTTTCCTTTTGTTTAGTGAGGTTAAGGTTACTGTTAAATTTAGGTAGATAATTAATAATCAGGTCAGTAGAAGGTCCTCACCGGGATAGTAGGACAAATGTGTGTGTGTGTGTGTGTGTGTGTGTGTGTGTGTGTGTGTGTGGTTGTGTGTGTATGAGAGAGAGAGAGAGAGAAAGAGAGGGAGAGAGAGACAAGATCAGAAGGTGTAAAGTGTGACCTGAGTTCAAGAAAGCCTTGTAATTTGCACTAGCACAGATGTTGTTTCTCTTTTCACTACCAATAGAGTTTTCCAGAGAACTTCCAGCAACAAACAGTGGACATTAACACACAAATACAGTCTCCAACCCTACACGCACACACACACATACACACTCACACACACACACTAGCTTAAGCACAGTTTAAAATAGAAATGGCAATGATGCCATCGATTGAAAATGTTCCAGGGTGATAAATGTGTTAATATAAAAGTCTTTGGCGATGCTAATGAACTCTCTTCCGCTCCCGGCATGTACAAATGGAACGTGGATGTCAGAGATCAACTTGCGTGAACGCTTCTTTTAGCACACGCTTTAAAAGACACGCATAACCTAGACTTGCAAGTGCCTCTGATCTCCACAAATTACTCCATGTTTATCTTCCTCATCGTTCCTGCTTACTGAAGAGGAAACGTCTTCAGGTTCACACTAATTAACGCTATTTACTGCACGCGTAAGGAATCTCAAACGAGTTCTCAATGCTGATTGGTCAGAAGGTGTCAATACTGTTTTTATAGTAACAACTCATTCACATGGAATTGCACAGCGGATGCTCCATGTAAACTGAAAAAAAAAGTGAATAGTTGATGTGGTGCACTTTTCTCTAAGGAGATGTTTATTTAACATGTATGGAAGGAGTCTCCAGTGTAAAAGGTAACTTTACAGCTTTGTGGTTTCCTGCAACACGAAAAGCTGCGTTTTTTTTCACTTATTAACTTTAGAGATTATTAAATTAAGAGAGAGAGAGAGAGAGTGAGAGAGAGAGGGGGGGGAGAGAGAGAGAAAAGTGGTGAGACTGATGAGAGAGGGACTGTTTGTTTCAAGGATGTTCCACAACATTAAACGTAACTATTAATGGATAAAAAAAGTCCCATTCTTTAATTAATAAAAATCCAGATTGTAGGAAAAGTCCTGTAGCATAAAATTAATAAAACACTTCAGAATGTTGCCTTTATTGGACAATGATCAGTTTCAGAGCGGTAAAGATTCCAATTTATGGACGGGGCTAAATTCTGGGTTGTAAAATTCTAAATAGAAGCTCGATGCAACAAAACTTACCACTGAATAGAAATATTGTGAATCTTGTTTTTTATTGAACTAAGTATTTCTTTGATTATCACACGTCTAGAAACACTTTCAAAAATGACAAACCACACCTTTAAAAGAAGATTTTTAACCGAAATGGAAAATCAGATACAGATACATGAAACCCAATCCCAAGAAAAAGAAAAACGTGTCATCTCTTATTTAATTTATTCTATACCTATGCCAATAAAAATGATATAAGCCTTGGAGTCGGAGATGGATATAACAACTTATTTAGTATAATTTATGAAACGGACTCAATTATGTCACATTTAACATTTTCTCGATATATTATGTGACTGGTGAGAGTAAAAATGTCACCTCATCTTCATGGATCAAAGTTATATTCAACGCCTTTCCACGCCACCCATAATTCTGTTTAATACCCCATGTCTGTCTGATAGGGAAATGTATTCATAGTCACACAGCACTGTGGTTTTTTTTTTTTTTTTTGGATTTTGTTAGCAGACAGATGTGACTTTAAGAGTCTGAGAGAAGCTACACCGAGTGCTGTTTTTATTCATAATTCACCACGGTCTAAGGTTATCCATCTGCCAGGTTTAAATAGAAAGGCTGCACTATTTGGGCAAATAGAAATATCTGTGTGTGTGTGTGTGTGTGTGTGTGTGTGTGTGTGTGTGTGTGTGTGTGTGTGTGTGTGTCAAAGTGTCTTATCTGCATCCAAATTCTGCTGGATGTACACTATATGATTCATATGCAGAATTTATTATACAAGTCCACTTTTACTTCTTTGGTGTCTCATTAAAAAATACATTAGAGGAGGGAAAAAAAGTGTCGTTCAAAATTACAATTCTAACATCACTGTGCTGTATTTTCTCGATTCGTTTTCTATAACTGCAGCTCTGAAAGTAGTGCATCTGGAAACGACAGATTTATAGCATGCTATATTAATCGTTCTAGTACGTTATCGTTTCTATAGTAACAGCTAATGACAGCTATTATCATTTACGGAAGGAGTGTCCAGCATTTTATCAGTGCTTTCTTTCTGACACGGAACAGCCATTTTTTTCCGTCTGATTAACGTCAAGAGAAAGAGAACAACCGTTTATAGCTGCTATAATGTACGTGAAACCAGGAAGTAACCCCCCTCAGGAAGTAACGCACAAAAGATACGTGCGTTTCTTTTATATGACGGGGTTTCCTTGATTAAAAAGTGGAATATTTATTATCATTAAAAATGAACTATTCTGATCATGTACAGGCTGGAACCGTGTACCTCCCAGACGGATTTTAGGGTTTAGTGTATGAATGGCGTGTAAAAAATAAGTGTATAGGGATATAACCGATATACAAGTACGTTATTCAGAATGAACAGATGTGTCGTAAACAAATACACACAGATAAGTATAGGAGGAGCACTGTTTTTTGTTTTACCACAAAAATTCAGAAAAAGAAACCTTGTGGTTGAGGCCATGGCCACTTTTGGTTTAAATCCAAGAAGAGCTACAGATAGTGGGTGTGAGCGATCGACTTCGCTGCAGTTGGGAAAATAAGAGCATTATGAAACATCGCCGTCAGCGAGCGGCATTGGAGAAGACACTGTGACAGCATGTCTGTTAGAGGTGGACAACTGATAAATAATTTAAAGCCCAACATGCTATATATATATATATATATATATATATATATATATATATATATAGCATGTTGGGCTTTAAATTATTTATCAGTTGTCCACCTCTGTATATATATATATATATATATATATATATATATATATATATATCTTCTCCTCTTCTCTTCAGCCGTTCACGGCCCACTGCAGGGCGTAGGCCTCTGTTGAATACCGCCACCAACTACGATCCTGTGCCCTTTGTTGCCAATTGATTCCAGCGAACTTTCTGATGTCATCAGCCCACCTGGCCTTAGGTCGTCTCCTTGGGCGTTTAGCTTCCAGTGGAGTGCAATTTAGGAATGCAGACACCCATAAACACTATATATATATATATATATATATATATATATATATATATATATATATATATATATATATATATATATATATATATATATTGGGCTTTAAATTATTTATCAGTTTTACACACACACACACACATACACACACACGAACACAAAAGAACCTTAATGTGATGTCATTATGCGACTAATCACCAACGTTTGCATCTTAAAAAATCATTATTATTCATTTACGTTTCCATTCAGCAGGTCGTACCCAGAAGTAAAGCTCATTCTCTTATTGAAAAGCTCTATTCTATTATCTCGGCCCTCTCTTTTTTTATTATTATCATTATACACAAAGATAATGGAACGAATCCCAAGGAATCGCTACAGATGATATGGGGACGATACGGCTGAGGAAAACAGCACGCAAATCTGCCAACGCGGGCGCTCCAATGGCGCTTTGTCATGATAAATAGCTTGGTAATGTACATGGCTCGTGGTGGAGGGATAGACGGCGCGTCCGTGCTCGGTCATTCTCTGTCGCTTTTCAATAGAGTGTGAAGCGCAGGAACACTCTCCACAGGCGGCTCGGCGTGTTTGACACAACACGTTCTATCCTCTCGTCTATCGAGGCCATACTACAGCTAATGATGTTCACCATTGTTTCAAAGGTTTCCTAGAAAAAGCCTAGTGTGTGTGTGTGTGTGTGTGTGTGTGTGTGTGTGTGTGTGTGGTTTTATATCTTAATGGGGATGAATAAGGGTGTTCCCCCATAAAGATGGGAATACCCAACAAAATAGGATTCAGTAACATATCAGCATACTGTAATAGACAAGTACAGTAATAAAAATGTAGAAAGTTTTCATATTTAAAAAAGTTTAAGGTTAGAGTTAGGATTACGTCAGTAGAAGGTCCTCACAAGTATAGCAATACAAGTGTGTGTGTGTGTGTGTGTGTTTGTGTGTGCGTTTTTTGGTTGTTCTTATTTTGTTTGGTTTTTGTTTGTTTGTTTAGGTTATTATTGAGGTTTTGGGTGGGGGGGGGGTCTTGTGGGGACATTTAGCTGGTCCCCATGACTAAAACTGTTTCTTACCACATTTAATTGTTTAATTAATTTGACAAAAACTGCTGTTTTCATTAATAA
This sequence comes from Ictalurus punctatus, assembly GCF_001660625.3. Taxonomy (NCBI): domain Eukaryota; kingdom Metazoa; phylum Chordata; class Actinopteri; order Siluriformes; family Ictaluridae; genus Ictalurus; species Ictalurus punctatus. The sequence continues at coordinate 18,891,655 of NC_030417.2, read as the reverse complement.
ATAGCCTAAAGCTTTTTTTGTCGCTGAGGTTAAGGATATATGTCAGTGGAAGGTTGTCACAAGGCTATTATGTTTTTATACATCTTATTGGAAGCCAAGTGTCCCCACAAGGATAGGAATATCGGACAGTTTTAAACCTATGGAGACATTTGGCTGGTCCCCAAGAGGAAAACCGATTATGTTTTAGATGATGTCAGTGAAAGGTCCTCACAAGGATAGTGAGTATGTCTCTGTGTGTGTGTGTGTGTGTGTGTGTGTGTGTGTGTGTGTGTGTGTGTGTGTGTTTTGGGGGTTGGGAATGAGAGCTGTCGCAACTAGCTGAGGGAGAGAGAATAAAAGAAAGAGCGAGAGCGACTCGCTCTGTGTGTGTGTGTGTATGTGTGTGTGTGTGTGTGTGTGCCTCAGCGCTATTGTTCGCCGCACAGAACCCGTCAGCACAATTTTGCTAATATGCAAGCAAATCTACGGGAATGGTGCAGAGCAGAGGTCAGTGCTTATAATATAAATGACGCCTTATTTTCCTGCACACACACACGTTTTATTTTTTACACACTACTACTCCATATGCTCGAGTGTAGTAGCCAAATGTTGTGAGGTGTTATTAGCTAAATTGCGGCGTCAAACTATCATGCGTGTGTGTGTCTGAGAGAGAGAGATTGTGTGTGTGTCTGAGAGGGTTTTTTAAACATTAATATTTCTGTGCATTAATTACCCCAGTGCCCCAGCTCCCTTACTAAATAATTTAATGTCACGTTTGATAGACCCCCCCCCACCCCCCGTGCTAATTGCTAATTTAAGTGGCGATGATTTATTAGCGCCGTATCATTACTTTAGCTACAGATGCTAATGCAGTCACAACATGCTGTGTTCAGACTCAGGTTGTGTAAATCAGAGCTCATCGAAACCTTTTTTAAACATCAATAATACAGTGTGTTGCATTATTACTCAGCCCGATTTGAAAGTTTCCACTTTTGCATTATTGCATCAAGACCATTGTTTTCACTCCGACTACAAGTTTTATATTCTCATAGATACCGATTATGATACAGAAATGAGAAAGTTACATAGTATAAATCAAACACACAGTCTGCAGCCTGCTCCACTTTGAATGCCATCATTAATTGTGAAATATGTCCATATTGTCTGTTCTTTAGCATGACGATGTGCACTAGGTTTATATCATATAGTATCACCTGACATCGGATGTTGGTTTTGGGGCATTTTTTCAATGAGTAAACAAGCACATTAACGGACCAATACCTGATACCAGGATCAGTATCAATACATGCATAGTGAACACATGGAACTGTTACTTGTGATTATACATCACAAATCTACACAAAATAACCCATAATATTGAAGGGGGGATTAATATAGCTTGCAAAATCATTTAGAACAAAAAGGGGGGAAAAAACCGCCAGATAAACATGATGCTGCCACCACCATGCTTCATAAATTGCAAATAAAATCCATTTCAGTTCCAGGTTGTAACACTGCAAAATGTGGTACACTCAAGGGGTGAATACTTATGCAATCCACTGTAAGTTTCTAACCTGAAAAAACATGATGCTGCCACCATTATGCTTCAAAAATTCACAAGTGTACAAAAATACAAGTGTTCCAGGTTGTGGCACACTTCAGGGGGTGAATACTTATCTAATGATCAGGTGTTATGCTATGAAGCATAATAATCACCAGTTGCTATTTTTTTAACCGAACTAGCGGTGCATGAGCGTTAAGGCGATCGTCACCAATGCAGTTAAACACAAGTCATGCACTTTCTTGCTTGTTTAGGTTGAGGCACGTTGTTACATGATTGGTCATCTCTAAAAGCTCAATTGAATCAATCTCGTTGCAAATTACACCGATTTTACAGCACTACATGATAAAAGGCCATCGGGGGAAAAATAACAACGGTATTTCTCAAAACGTGGCAGAAAAATGAGTTGCCATAATTAAGGCATCACCTGCAGACATGGCTTTTAGACCTGATCTGGATTGGAATTCTTGTTATGGAGCGCTCGGAAGTGACACCTTCCTGTCACCCAACTGTGTATCATGTCCAGCTCGTTATGACCATGTAGGCTGGTCACCTCTAGCACACACACACACACACACACACACACACACGGTCCTAATGAGACTACGAGCTCCAATCTGGCTGCACATGAAAGCACATCTTTGCTCAACAAGCCGAAAACTGGCTCCGGAGACGTTCCTTTCAAGATGTTCCTGCTTTGAACGGTTGAAGGTTTTATCACAACGGGATGAAGTTCCGTGTCGGCTTAAAGGAAAAGTTCATCCTGAAACACAGTAAAGGTGTTTATTTGGAAATATTTGTCACTTGCAGTTGTATTAAACAGTGTGATTTTAGCGCGACGTTACGCTCACCGCCATGTTAATGAGAAATCCAGCATAGACGGAGTGGAGACACTGGAGCAAAATACTCCAAGTCCCAGAATGCACTGCATATGCTACAGCATATGTAAGCGAGTAAGATCGGTGAGTAAAATCATGAGCGTTGCAGTGCTGAAGCTTCGGAAGCTTGAGCAAGAGTGTACAGGTGAGGTGAGAGAGCTGGGCAGAATAAAGGACTAAAGTGCCGCCGCATCGCTCTCTTTACGTAGAGGGCTTTACGCCACTGCAACAGCATGTCAGAAAGTTGTGCCTCTTGTAACTGTGAATGCTCTAACGTAGGGCTAAAATGAAACACTCGTGCTTAGATTTTTATAAATCAGTTGCAAAACTTGGCAGAATGCGACACACATGGTCGCCGTTTGTTATGCGTGCCATTAACGTGAGAGAGGAAACAAGAACGGATGATCATGAGCGCTCGAACATTCTGTTGCTTTGTTACAGATAACGGATGATGCTAGAGGCCCTTTTGTTCGGGATCATTTCGCTTAAGCGGGAGACGATGCTAAAAAAAAAAAAAAACGGAGGAGTGATATCACGAATGACCAAGGAGTGCCTCCGCGTGGCACCTCGCTCAAGCACGGGGTCTCGGAATGTGAGCATGGGTTATAAATAATTTCCTTTGCAATTTATAGACTTTGTTTCAGGAAATGGTGTACAATCTCTAGAGCCTTTTAGCTATAAATCCTGCCTGCACTAGAAAATCAACAATATACAAGATTGTGTAAACATGTGGGAGGAATAAATGTCTTCCATTCACACTGGTGTGGAATTATATCTACATAGAATTCGACAAGCATGAAGGCGACGCCATGCAATGAATCAGGAAAGGCAGGACAATTGCTTTTTTTTTTTTTTTTTGCTCCGAAAATGCCAAACACAACCTCGCATCAATAAAGGATTAGCCCTGCAGTGGCGATTGTAGAACGCCTGAGCAAATAAGCAACGGTTTATTCTCTGCATTCTCTCGCTCTGCAGTCATCCAAACAATAACTCATTCCTGTGCCCGTCTGAGCTGGCAAAGCATCGTGGGTACGAGTGACAGTGAGCAATGGAGCCCAAGGCGGCTGGGAAAAGCCGTGTTGTTATTATCTAACCAAAGCGATATGGTGCACCTTGAAGGGAAGACTTGGATCCGCGTCCCTATCTTTTACCCGATTCCCCCGAGTGTGAAATCAGTCACCTATCTCTAAAATGCAAACCCTCTGGCCTCTTTATTCACACGGCCGACAAAAGATTCGCTTCTACGCCTCGTCCGGCGTCGTATCTTTTACCTCCACCGTTATAGGAATCGTTCTTTTTTTTTTTTTGTTCCTCTCGTCTCTCGTTTTCTCTCTATATGGGTTTCCTGTGCAACAGTCCGATCTGATGAAATCAATATCTGGCCCTTTACAGGCATTAAAAACCAGGCAGGCGGAGACTGCTGATACGACTCGGTCTTATCGAAGCCTGAAAAAGCGCAGAGCTAGGAGAAAAGTGAGAAGTGCTTCTCTCTCCAACATACACCCACCCACCCCTCCACCCTTTATTTTTTTCTTACATCATCACTCGGATGTCAACATCTGCATACTAGTTTTAAACAAAGGCATTCATACGTGCAACAACATGTAATACCTAACACTATATCTTAGTGAAGATCCATTTTGTGATCAAAGATTTGACATTCCAGCTAGCTAAACTAAGAAAAGCTAGTAAAATCCTCCAACCCCAACAAAAAAAAAAAAAATAGTAAACAATGAAAAACACGAATCTAGACATTTGATCTGCTGCACAAAATGTTTGAATGTGCACGAAATAGCTGAATCTAAAGTGGCAGAACATTTATGGTAAATATAATAATTATATATATTTATTATATATAATGAATTTTATACTATATTTTGTGACTCCTTTTTTATTATAATTTTTTAAAAAAATGATAACTATATACAACAAAGCCCCAGATTTACCCAGAATCATGAAATGAAAAAGAAGAAAAAAAGTTATTACTATCGACAAAAGCAACAGACAAAATAAGAGCCATAACCAAAGTAACATACAGAGGGTTACCAAGAACACTTAAAATCTCTAAAGGTCTGATAAAGCCTGAATAACGTCTATTTTTTATATTATCTTGTAGAACATCTACAGAAGCTCTACATCTACAAAATGGCTTTCTCCTCCAGCTTATCATACCAGCTCTTCAAATCCATTCGTTTCATTAGTGAAGGTTTTACACAGTAGCTGAATGGTCAACGCCGCCGTGTTGTTACATTCATCCTTTGTTCATCCTGTATGATGATTTGCTGGCAGATACAATCTCCTAAAGCCAAGGTTATTTTTTGAGTTTGCGACAGAACTTTTTCTTTGTCTTTTTTATCAATATAAAGTATCCCCCAGAGCTGAAGACCAAACCTCATTTTCAACCCAAATCCCAAACAGAACCTTATCATACTGTATTATGGAAGTCCTGACAAGGTGTGCAGAGACATCAGTCTGTACTTCAGACCCAGCGAGCACCCCCCTGCCCCCGTGTGGAGGGTGCGAGTAAGCTACGAAACGCGCACTTCAATTCCACGTTGCTAATTAAAAACCTTAATCTCGTGACATTTCGGGTCAGACGGGGTTAAATCACTTGAAGTGCGCTCACTTCAGGGACAGTATCTCTGTTCGAAAGCGAACTCTGTGATTAATCCTTTATATTCTTCAGAGGAACACCTTCATTATAAAGCCGCAGGCTGTAATGCACAACCTGTGAATAATTATAAAGCAACTGTAATGTTTATTAACAATTTATACATGCTTATAATGTCATAATTTAATCAAGCAAACGGAACATTAGTCTTAATTATTATTAAGTAAGTTTAAGCGCATAAGACACTATTAACCTTATTTTTGTAATGTTATGAAAGAAACTCCGGATAATTCCAGATCATTACAAAAACACACACTGCCACTGTGAAGGGAATCATTTTTAATGCACCGATACTAAATTTCTCAGCCGATACCAATAACCGATTATTTAGAGTGATATCGGCCAATGCCGATAACCGATACTGATAGTTCTGCCTTTTATGCCTTCTTTTAAATGAATAATAATTAATTCCACAATTCTGAAAGAAATGCAAATAAAAACTTTATTCTCTCCATTTCAACAAGTTGTTTCACAGTAACTGGTCTCAAACAGAACACACATTACTCTAATTAACATTAACACATGAACTAAATTCTGAAGATTCAAGTAAGATTTCTTAACTTATTGAACGTTATTAATTCATATAAACATTGACTGAATTCTAAAAAACTCCTGTTAGTCTGACATTCACTCACCACAAACAAAAGTATATCTACTTCATCACTGAACACCAAACTGGTAATATATAATATCAACTTTTTTATATATTTATATTAACTGGATATGAAATACACTACTCTACAAATATATTTTTTCTGTGCAATATACACTTTTTGCCAACTCATCTTCATTTAAATCTTTCAGCAGTGTACTGGAACGTTAATTCAGATCGAGCAGCATGGGAAAATAAAATTAGATTCGACGCCAAAACTCCCGCTTCACTGCTGCAGAGTCCGGTGTAAAATTTTAGCAGTGCAGAGCTTACAGAGATTACAAACTGCAGTTTTGTCATCATTCCACACAAGAGACATCACCTTTACACACAGCACCAAATCTATGTTTTCCCGCCCTCTTTTGATTGACAGGATATAATCGGCCCTGATCATCGGATCAAGATTAGTTTTTAAACTAATCTTTAATTTTTATCCATTTATTGTTATATTTAATGATGATGAAGGAATGTCAAAGTGAGTTCATTTTATCATCTACGTTAACACAGCTATCACCAGCCCCTCTCTCGAAGCTAATAAGACAGAAATACGGCCGTAAAAAAAAAACAGACAAACTCTCAGAAAACTTAAAGCTACAACTTTACTTCTGACTGTTACAAAGGACTGACACTGGAGACTCCTTCCATAAATGTTACTTAAACATATAGAAAGCTTCACCATTTCAACAATCCGTTTCTGCACGTCGTCTGCCAAACAAATCCCTGTCAATGAGCGGTTACTATAGCAATGATAACTGCACCAATAAGAATCCAGAATTCGCTGCGTTGGTGTTGTTTATAATTATTTAGCCGGTAACTTACGATTCAAGGTTTTCAAGGAATTATATATCGAACATTATTAGACTTTTATAAAGCAGTCATTAGTTAGAGTATATTAAAATATTTGCAAGGAATCATGTCTCAAGTAATGTTTCTCAGTGGACTGACATTTTCCAGTCGCCGTGAGCGTTTAAACCGTTCGATCATGCTCGGTGATCTCTACAATGAACAGCTTGACAAACAACATTCAAAACATGCCGGGTCAACACCATGGCTGTAAATGATTCGGTTGGGTTTTTCTTTTTAATGGTCATTCATTATTAAACCAAGCATCAGAACTGGTGGAGAGGACTGGAGGCGATTGCTGTGGCTGGTGCTGATATTTGTAGATAAATGCCACGTCCCTGGAAGTTCTCCCCGTCGTGAATTATTAGCAAAGCTTCATTGATCTCCATTGAAATCACAATAATCTCCAGTTTTCATCCAGGTCTTTCCCGGACGCTCGGCTGCAACTGTTATCGCAAAGGTATTTTCCCATCCCTTCTGTTTTTTTTTTTTGCTGGACTCTAAAATGATTTCCTCCCATCCTTCCACTGCAGTGTGTGCGTGTGTGTGTGTATGTGTGTGTGTGTGTGTGCAGTATTGGTTTTATAGGCTCAATAAAAAGACTAAAGTCCCCTCCATGACTGCAAAGCTCTGTGCCATATGTGGACAAACTCGATTCCTTTTACAGTGATGAATACTCTGATATAATAAAGACACGTTTATGGAAGAGCTTCTCCGCTTTTTCGACGGCGAAGAATTTCATTACGGAGTCTGCGGTCGTCGCGGGTCGTACTCGGCGTAGCAGAGCATAACGGAGTGCTGCAATCGTTCAGCGAGAGCCTACATGGATTTTTTTCTGCGTTCGTTTCTCATCTTCGGTTGTTTTGAAAAAACAAAACCAAAAGTGCTTGCATGATAAAAGATAAACATTCCATGCTTATCATTCAAGGTTGGTGCGTTTAGATCGGAAAAGATAAAATGCTAATATTCACAGTAGTGCTTAGGCTCCTGCTACGCATATAGAAACGCATTATATGAAAAAGACTATGCATTGCAAATCCGGGAAAGATGAACGCCAATGCAAAGATTTGGTGTTGGGGAAATTGAAAATAAAATCTCCAAACACAACTCTTTTGATAGACGTCAAAAGTCGATCTGTCGTTCTGACGATGCCACGTAGCAATCAAATGCTAGAACGCAGTCAGTGCTTGTCAGTCATCGATGACACCAGACAAAAAAAGAAAGTCAATTCGAAACGCAGAGCACTGGAATCGCCAAATAAACAGCGAACAACACGGCGAGTAGGAAATCTAATATCGAACACGCAGGACTGAAACCTCCCAGGACGCGGTGTGAATCGGCGGAATCAAATGAGATCGCCTCTCCGTGACACGGGCCTTGTTCCTTCTTGCCCCGGTGCATGCTGGGATAGCAAGCAGGGTCAGAAAGGCTGTCTCTCTCTCTCGATTTGTGAGCTATAATGAAATGCAGCAGCCCTGCTTGTCACAGGTCAGCAAGCCGTCGTGCACTGCAAATGCCAAGCCCATTCGTTATGAAAATGCTATGCATTGATTTGTCATACGTCGCAAAGCTCTGTCGAGAGGGGCCATTTTTAAATCTGTGCTGTGCAGCACCGCGCGGACCGTGGCGTTACCATTAATACCTTTCACACGGGCTGAGATTAGAGAGTTTTAGAGCAGCATGAATAACGTGACGCTGAGCCTGGCCGAAATTAAAAACAGAATGACATAAAACGGTTATAATGCAATAGGAGTAAACTCCTGAGTAATACATTCTGAGATATATAGCATATTTTGTCATTAATGTCATACAGAAAAAAAATCCATTAAGTCTTATTCTGACACAATTATGAAAGCATCGTAAAGTACTTGGTCATGACATTTGTCATAATATTTGTTGTGAAGTACATCATAACATTCATTGTATGCACTACTACTACTAGGCATATAAAATAAAAACAGCATGTGACATAAGCTGTCATAGCATTGAACATTATGGCAGCATTAATTCACAGTCATTCATAACACGCTTATGACATGTTATAATCCAGGTCCATGACATCATGGTAGCTATCATGACAACTAACAGTAATGGGTAACCTGACAATATTATTATTGTACTGCACAAGAACTATTATGACATGAATATGTCAGTGTTGTGATGCAGGGTTCAAGTAACCGCCTTCTCCACTTAATTTGAACCATGCATTATGTCATAGACATGTTATAGCAGATGTTGGTACGCGGCCATGACATTTCCTATAAAAGTATTTGGAAAATCTGACATAAGTCACAAGTCGTGAGCTGGTAATAACAGCTGTTATGAAGTGCACACTTTGTCAAACCATGCCCAAACCAGAACACTAAACGTGACATTAGAGTAGCTGTTATGACAACTGCAACTTACTGAAAACATTATTATTTCACTGCATGTGAAAGGTTATGACAAGATCTCATAAAATGTCTATGACAAGGTTATGACAGCCTTGTGATGCAGAGTTCAAGTGTTACCATGCATCACTATCACATTATTTTAGATTATAGCTGATGTTATTTGATGTTACATGACAGGTTATCGCCAATGATACAACCGTGCCACGTCAGCATTATCTGTCATTGCTATATTATTTAATGTTATTACAGCTTATAACAGTCGCTTACCTTCATGTCACAGCTTTTGTCTAGCAAAATACCAATGTCGCATTATCATTTTCTGGCCATGTCTCCTGTCATGTTTGTCATCCTAAGTACAATATTCCTACCTGTGCTAATTTACATGCATTAATATATCATAACTCATTTATGAGTTTACTCATTATGTTATTTCCAGGTTCCTGACAACATCATACAGTACTAGGTTTTGACATTTCCCATCATGTATCTGGAAAATGTGACATAGGATGTTAATAACAGCTGTCAAGAAGTACATATCATAACATCTGTCATAAGACATACACTAACTACTTTGAATAGCATTGAACATTGTGGTAGTTATCATGATAAACAGATAATGCTGATATTATTGCACTTCATGTGAATTGTTATGACAACTCATGACATGCTTATGTTTATATCAGTCTTATGATGTAGGATTCTATTAAAATGTTCTCTCATCACATGTTCATGACAAGACAGTGCTATCAACGAATCTACTTTATTTAAACCCTGCATCAAGTTATAAACATGTTATAGCACATCATATGCTGTCATGAAAGTTTATGTCTAGCTATATACCAATATTGCATTATCATGACTATTTAACAATTTTCAATGACGCATGTCGTGTTTAATGTTTAATTGTGCTAATTCTCATGTGTTAATAACTCCTTTATAACACATTTATGACACGATCAGTAATTTGATGCTATGACACATTTTTAAAATTGCTTTGTAGTGAGTTTACGGCATGGCAGGGGGAGACAAACGCTGTTTCAAATGTGCCGCGATGTTTCAGACATCAGAATTTCAATCCACATGAACTGTTATGACAACTAATGACATCCCTCACGACATGTTTATGACAGTTCTCAGAAATGGTTGAGAAAATGAACTTTCCTACAGGTTTGTTCCCTACAAACTCCTCTAGGTATTAGTATGTTATACTTTTATGACATTGCTGTAATTTTATGACTAAAATTCATGTTGTAGTTTATTGAAGTTTCATACTGTACAGTACAGTACAGTACAGTACAGTACAGTACACTAATAAGACATGAACAAGGAATTGATCTAAATGTATTATTCAAGAATTAGCTTTTGCTCGTTGCCTCCCAATAGAATACTAGAACAGTTTTAGCTGTGAGTTTAAAAGCTGACTTAAACTGTAAACACCGTGGCCGAGATGTTGCTACGAATTTGGCAGAATTGTACAAAAAGAGCCTTTTAAATGTTGCGAGCTTACATTCCGATTCATTTTTGAGGAAGCACGGATGCCAAGGTTCGCCAAGCCAAAGGCTCAAAAAACCAACCTCGCTTCTGTGTCACGCTTCCTGCACGGAATATAATCGAGGGCAACCTTTATCAATCAATTGAATAAACTGCTTTCAGAGCATCCATTGAAAGCCAACTCCGAGCAGGAGGTGCCTTCGCAAGCACTTTTTTTCTGGGAGCAGGGGCGGCTGAAGATGAGAGAAGCAATACTGTCAGGCCGGCCAGTTTGGATGGCGTTTCTGCTGCATCAATTCGTTCACCAAAACCACAATCCAAATGGAGGAGGGCCAACTGACAGTCGAGCAAAAAAAAAAGAAAAAAGAGAAAGCACTAATGCAACACTTTTTAAGAGGGTTGGAGATAGGGTAATGGACAGGGTATGAAAGGCATCATGGATATGATTTCCTTTTCACAATAATCCAACTGAATAAAATCTTTATGTACTTTATATGATTTTATGAATAAAATCTTTACAATACAAGACAGAGCTACGATTTCAGCGACAAAGCAACAGCAAAGTAATGTGTTGATGAGCAAAGTAAAATAAGTAAAAACGAAGTGTGTTCAAAAATGTAGTCCATCATTCCGAGGCAGGTGGATTTAAGTGCAAATTAAATCTTTATTAACGATATAACAATCCTCAGGCGCAATCATAGGCAGGCCAAACTTGTCAAAAAATGAGGAGTTAGACTAGTGTAGAAAAAAAACAACAATCAAAAATGAACAAATGAAAAAAGGTTGAAAACCAGGAGATAATCAGAAAACACTTCAAACTGAAAACCGTAAACCAAAATCAAAATCTCAAAAAGAACGTGTACAAATGAAACGCTTTTAAACACGCTGAGATAATAACAGAAAAACAGGAATCAGCCAAATGTGACACAATAAACGGGAATGATACGTAATCGAATACAAAAACAGGCAAGTCGAAAAACTAGACTTACACAGAAACAGGAAAACATGGCTCACAACATAGCAATAAAAACACACCCACACACACACCGCGACAGGACAAAGCAACAGCAGAGTGTAAACAGACACTAATTAGATGAGAGACACAGAACAGGTGCACACATTAGAGGAACAAACCAATGAGGCATAGACAGGACTAGAATCAAAACAAAGGCATATAACAAAGCAAACACTAGTTGGGAAGTTTGTGACAAGCTACATTTCAAGATTCTATGCAAATTACATATGACAAGACAAAGCAACAAATCCAACCGGTTGGGTTGAACGATTCTATGGACCAATCCTATGGCACGATGTTGTCATCCTTGCTCACAACCTTAGATCCTACCTGTGATTAGTTCCCATTTACTGTCTGATGCACAAAACCAAAAGAAAAACTTATAATTATGGTTTCATTATATTCGTTCAAATAGAGATATTAGGACGAAAAAGAAAGCTTGGAAGGAAGTACAGAGATTGATGGTGTCTCTGGTGGGTATACATAGCTAATACAGCTAGCGCTCTTTGCTAATCTGATAATAAAGACAGAATCAAGGCTTGCATGTAGCATGTAAATCAAACATCTGTTTTAACACTGAACAGTGTGTTATTTCATTGGTACTAAACTCGTTTCATTAACTACATAAAATAAAAAAATTAAAAACACTAGACAGGCCGCACCTACAAGCGACAAAAGATGCAAGTGCTCACAAGAGACTAGCTAGTGTGAAACTAAGGTAAGGCACCATACACACCCCCAGCACATCAATGCATATTAAATATCATAAAAAGAAATTTCCAGATTAAAATTAAACCCCAGACAACTTCTTACCAGGAAATCTACCATCTGTCTAGGTAAATAACCCAAGGCTGGATGCTATGTTCCTAACAAACCAGCTATCACGCCTAACAGGAGCATGTAGGAGGCTTCACTTTGATCCAGCACAACATAAAACACCTCCTCGCAGCTTTAATAACAGCTTTCCAAAGAGCATGAATTGTTCGGGACGCGCCCTCAACACGAACAGCCAGGGTGCTTTTGTAATGTTGCGATAAGGAATAATCTCCTGCAGCCAGATGATGCACCAGAAGTTGGAGGGTGAGTCAGGATGCCCTAAAATCGTACGCATCTAAATAAATCCTCTGGTACGAGAAAGTTGAAGAAAGTTAGAGCAGAAAAGTATCAAGTATGAAAGTTCAGAATTGAAAAAAAAAGACCTCAAATCACACATTAGTGTCTCTTTCACCAAAGAACGGAGGGAAACATGAGCTAAGGTGAACAAACAACAGTTTAGCTTCTAATCTTTCAGATACTAGCTAGCACTATACAAAGTAGCTGAATGCTAATCGCTAGCTTTCACAATACTAACTGGCATGATAAATATAATACAAAGTGTATGTGGTTGCAGATAAATTACGAGGTCTCGTGCTCATTATCATGTCTCTTAAAAGCGATGTACGTTAGTGCGTAACCTCGAACAAAGTTTAGGTCATTCGGTGGAACTGGACAGACCTCTACATATCACTACCAGAGATTGGAGAATAATTTCGGCTCATTTTAGTGGGTGTTCTAGATATCTGGTGTGTTCTAAATATGTGAGAAACAAAACACTTTTAAACACTTTTATAAGAGTTGCTGTTACAGGAAAATAATTAACAACAGGGTGATGTGATAAACGGAAGTTGTGAAGCGCTTTATTCCTCTTATGCCGCAGCAATCTGCCAAAGCTAAAACATTTATTATTTACCAAAGAACAAGAAGTAGGGGTTTTTTTGTCCATTTTTAGTTATGTTAATAATATTGTGGAACATCCGTGAAACGAATTAGTTCCTGTTACCTTTATATTATGGCAGATGTAAATATGCCAGATGGCATATTTACGTTATACGTTATATGCCATAAGTTATGGCGGATGTAAATAGCCGTTTCCTCACCTGCCTCTCTTTAGGAGTTAATAAGACAAAATAAAAATGATCATCTTACAGTGAAACTGCAAAGTGTAAACTCTGGGGTCAAAAAAAAAAAAGAATGCTGCAGCTTTACCTGACACTGGAGACTCCTTCGAAAAGTGTTAAATACAATGCCTCCTTACAGAAAACTTCACCATAAGAATGTTTAGACGCATTTTTTTACGTTTGTGTGTTACCATAGTAACGCTAATGTATTACAATGCGAGCATTACTATATAAAGCCATGATTTGCAGCTGCACTACTGTTAGAGCTGCTGTTGTAGGAATGAATCACCTTCTGACCAATCAGAACAGAACTCAAATGCTGAGGAATATCAAGTCATGATTTGAAACTTTAAGTAAGACTGTAAGTGCTATTTTGTTCAAATGAACGGGAGTAAAAATGGAACAGAGTGATATCGGCTCCTCGAGGGAAATTTCAGCCTGTTTCTGCGGTGTCTATTCCTTCAAGACCATCCACGTTTCAATTAAACATCCGATATTCATCACTTTAATATCAAAAAATTCAATCTGCTGTAGTTACACCAGAAGGCAATCAAAGATTCTCGGAACGATCTTAAAGTGATGGGTTTTTTTTTATTTTATTTTATTTCCAATTCACAGAATATAACTTATAAGCAATTATTTAGTTATTTTCTTATTGCTTTTGATATGCAGCGTGGATGAATTAGATAAACGTGAAACATAAAGGAAATGCATGCTCTTGATAATGTAATATACATTATTAGTAGTTATTTGGCAAAAAAAAACCCCCAACAACAACTACGGTACAAAATAAGAAAAAAGTCCACACAAATCCACACTCATTAACACTAATTAAACGGTGCATTCCCTCACAGAAAAACATACAACATTTATCATTTATGAGGAACTCCAGACCTCTCCTTAACAAGTTTGTTAAATAATGTTTTTCATAACTGGGAATTATTCTAGGGAGCACAATTGCCACAATCCTCATTTCTTTAGTCACTGCCCGTTAGATTATGACCGGTTAAAAAGAGATTAATTTCCTGATAAAGCCGCACAGTGGGGATGCTTTAAATTTATAGCGCGGGCAATTAAGTGCGGCGAAGTCATTCCTTTGCCTGGGACTGATTCTGAAGCGATAATGGCAGGTGAAGAGGCAGATAATGAGCAGACCAGGACACAGTCACTTAGAACACTCGAAACGAGACTTTTCCAGCATTATGCATCGCACTCGACTTGTCTTAGAGATTCACAATTTTTCTGCGTCAAAATCATAATTCAGTAGTTCCATCACTAGTTAGTAGTGCGAGTATAAGTGCAGAGAACCTTCACCATCAGACTTCTCATCTTAAACCAAAAAACAAACCAGCACAAAACTCTTATTAAAGATTTATAAACAAGAACGGCGTACACACACACACGCACACACACACATATACAATAACGCATGGTGCACGATACAGAACCAGCAAACACACACGCACAGCATCTTGAAAACCGGGACATAGACGGATGTTACATACCCACAGATACATCATCATTTTGAACGAGGGGTCAGGTGCACTCGTTTCTCGAAAGCGAAGCCGAGTCTCCCAAGTTCTAAAATCCGTCCTGCTTCTCCCAGTTCTGCTCTTCTCGTCTATATTTTACAGAAATCGCTCTGGAGCGCTTGTTAAGAGGACGCTCGGAGAAAACAAGAGGGAACTGGATCTTCACCGAGGGAGAAGAAAGAAAGAAAAAAAACACGCTTCTAGCAGATCTCTTTGTGGTGGGTTTTCTTTTTTCTTTACTGTGTATCTGTCTAGCTCTCGCTCTGGCAATCCGTGGCTCAGGCAACAAATCTTGACGTGAGCATTTAATGAGAAGATCCGTGCGCAGAGGAAGTCCAGCAAAAGTGTGCTCGCAAAGTAACAGAGAGGGAACGAGAGAGAGGGAAAAGGGGAGAGAGAGAGACAGAGAAAGATAGAAAAGGGGAGAGAGAGAGAGAGAGAGAGAGAGAGAGAGAGAGAGAGGAGGTGGACGGTGAGGGGTGGGGTGATGGTGATGTGATGGGGGAGGCTTTTCTAATCACACACACAGTGTTGGGGGAAAAAAGGCAGCACATGCGCTAGTGTGTGGCACAAATGACAAGAAGATGATGCCTTAAATGACAAAAAAGAAAAGACTTTCTTTCTTCCCTAAACCTGGAAATCAAACTTGAATCAAATCTCATCTTCTGTTAGGTGGGATGGTTTTACAAGCAACCTGGCTTCCTAAGAACCAAGCTACAGGAAACACACTCCAATCTCAGATGTGCAGTGAAAGAGTTAAAAATAAAAATGATTTTAAAAAAAATGGCTGGAGAGAAAAGAGAAAAGCTGCAGAGGGTGTTAAACGCACCTGACTCCTGCTTGGACTTTTCTCTCTCTCTCTCTTGCTCTCTCCCTCTCTCTCTTTCCCTCTCCCTTTCCTTCTTTTCGAGGAGACCAAGGCCTTCCCGCTCGTTCGCCTCTGACGCACTCGCTCTCTCCTTCCTGCACTTTCCTACAGCCATCTACTGACACCGAGTCGCTACTGCTGTGCCGTTCTCGTGTAAATATGACAAACAAACATCGCAGCTACACACCTACACTAATTACTCCACTTCAGCTAGAGGTGCGGAAACAACTTCAATTCCAACACCGTTCCCTCGGGGGGTCTCGCAGAAATCTCACAAGGGAATAGAAATACATGTTCGGAAATAGAACCGGACAGGACAGGATATTGCAAAATGATGCAATCTCTGTTCTTATTTTATTTGCGATTATTTCATGCATGGTAGTTAGGTGCACC
Source organism: Ictalurus punctatus (assembly GCF_001660625.3). Lineage (NCBI taxonomy): Eukaryota > Metazoa > Chordata > Actinopteri > Siluriformes > Ictaluridae > Ictalurus > Ictalurus punctatus. Next base: position 18,875,442 of record NC_030417.2, on the reverse strand, counting down.
GAAATATCCATGTCCTTGCATTCACATCACATCACATCACATCAGAGCTCGAATGAAATAATAAGGAAAGAGGAAGTTGGAGAGAGGGTTATTGACTTATCCGAAGATTAACCTCAGGGATAAAGGTGCTTCATTTAAGCCTGGGCAAAGAGTGCAGGAGATCACCATCACGGCCCCTCGATAGAGGATTGAACACTTTCAGCAATCCGGTCTCACGGCACCAGATTTATAAGAGTCGACCTGAGTGAAAAGTCCTAGATTATTCTTGCATGTTAGAATTCTTACAAATTTGATGGTACATGTTATGCATGACAAACTAAACGGTGTTTTTTTTGTCTCTTTTGTAAGCATACTTAGAAGTTATATGTAAAATATTACACAGATCTTTTCAGAAATCCGGTCTCGCAGCACCAGATTTATAAGAGCTGACATGTATAAAAATTTTCGGCGGTGAAGGTGAGATTGTGAGGTGAGTTTAGCGGTACAAAATCCTACAGAAATTCTCTTGGAGCATTAGAATGTTTAAAAAATATGATGTTACATCACATGGTAAAGGATGCTTTTGGTCTCTTGCGAGAACCCTTAGAGATAAAACTCCACAATAAAGATGATTCTTTTGGGTCAAGCTTCTAAGCAGAACCATTTATAAAAGCAAAGAACACCTTGAGTTTGTGATAATGTCATTAAATTTGCATATCATGAAAACAAATCCACATTTCATAACATACTTTTCTGTTTGACTCGAAGTGACCAGTCAAATTATATTAAGTTTGTTGTTTCATCATTATGCATCCTGATCCTCCTTGACGTCCAAAAATGGCTACATTTGTTTTCCTATCTGTTTTGACCTGCAATTACAGCAGCATGACACCTTCTTTACTTATTCCATAGCAAAAAATAATAATAAATCTCCAAATCTACATACACATAGCTGAATCAATACCATATTAGTGCAACTGTCACTTTATCTATCAATTCCAACTGACAAAATGGGTTTGCAAAATAGTAGGCACTAGGTTCATCCCTTTATTATTTGGTACAGTACCAATACACAATCTGTGAAGAACAGCGCTTTTTGGATGCATGGCATGACATCGAGCAGTAATACCTGTAAACAAGGAGCTGTTCTTGTACTGTATACAATAAACGATGCACCACAAAAGTATGCTAATCACAGCACTCCGGTCCTTTGAATGTCTGGTTTTATATATTGATGTGGTGTTCCATCAGGAAGACATCATGTGTCAGGTTCAACCAATCACATTTTTGGCATGCAGCACTGACAGCGTGGCTTGCTTTAACCAATCCCTGGTGCGAGCCCCAGACTACCATTTTCAAGAGGTTCAGGTTCACACAAAGTGTGAAAACAACCTCAGCACTGTTTGTCTTTACCCTTCTACACTTTTATGCTGTGATGAGTTATGAGATATAATTCCACTATCCGGGGTCACCCAGACAGGATCTCCCCTTTTTGGGTCTCGTTCCTCTCTAGGTTTCTTCCTGGAGGTTTATCTCCTCTATGTAGCTTGTTCATTAAGGATCTAAATATACATCCCTATTCCTATAAAGCTACTTTGTGACAATATCTATTGTTAAAAGCACTATACAAATGAAAACTTTTCAGAATGCAACTTTAGTGTTAGTTAGCGGGTTATTATTCTATAATTGTAGTTTGTAAGTCATTTTGACTGGGAAATGACCCGAGATACGAGCAAGCTTTTAACGGTTAAAGCACGATTCTTTCTAACCTAATGGTCCCTACAGAGAAGGTGGATGTTGCTTCTGCTCCCTTTCTGAGGCACACTTAACCTGTATTGGCCTGTAAAACCCAACCACATCACTGTAAGTAGAAAAGTGACTGTAAGTGTCGATCCAGCAGTGGCCCTTCGAGGGAAAAGGGCCAGCAATTATGAAATTGCAGGCTGAAACGATGGCTCATTACCGAGACTGCATAGCTCTCAGCTTAATTGGACGCCGTGTCTGAGCGTCATATCCCAATCAGAACTATTGATCATGTTGATCTGCGGCAAGGTGTGAATGAAGACGAGACATCACTGGTGTTAAACCATTGGAGGGGCGACCAAAAGACTCGATGAAGGTAAGAAATGATCCCCCCCAATCTTATCAGATCTGCTGGAGAGAAACGGGAGCGAATAAAAAGCCCATTTGTGATCTTCCTGATCCACTCGCCCGCTCTAATTTCCATAAAGTTCAGATCATTAAAAGCAAATAAACAAGCGAATGCAGGCTGCAGGAATTAGAATGATGACGGCGTATGAGCGCCAGCATCAGACACATTAATCATCCCACAGCGTTCAGACTCAAAATCCCTCAACAAACCATGATAAATTACAGGGAGGTTCAGAGGAACAGAATGTTACACAAATCTCTCCCATATGTACTGTACGATTCATCTCCTTCTCCATACTTCTGCACACACACACACAGATGAGCATTTTGAAGAAATGGTACGTAACAGAATTTGAATGTTCGTGAGACAGATCGTGTTTGTGTGACGGAGGTAAAAGTTTTAATTTGTTAAAAATACTTTGTAGTTTTTAACAAATTTGTAGTTGTAGTTGACGTGCGGTCACACAAACATAATATCACAAGATTATCACAAAAGGTTAGAGCAAATGTCACATGCACCCCCAATGTAAAACTTTCCTGAATTAAGCTAAACAGAACCAGGTAAATTAATTCAAAAATATCTCAGGATCAGAAATATTAACTGCATGATTGAGATTTAAAAATAAATAAATAAAAATAATCATCCCGCACAAATCTCTAGTTGAGTCTGATCATGAACTAGAGTGATGTAGCTGATGTTTAGGCCACGCCTACTTCTGTTTTCAGTCTGAATACAGATGCAGATAGTGCCACTGTGTTGCAGCTCTAATCTCAAGGTGGATCATAGATAATGAAGAAGGCAGTTCTTCCTCTGCTCGACATTTTAAAAAAGGAAATAGGTGTGGCATTAAATCTGAGCAAGCATAAAAGGTGAGCTAAGGGGGGAAGGAGATTTTCAGGGTTGTGGTAATGCCTAAAACACTTTCCTTAACTTACGTTTTATTTTCCAACCATTTTTTTAAGTCCAAAAATAAAATAAAATAATAATTATTCACCAACACAAGATTTCTCTTTTCTTGTTTTTTTTTTTTTCCAAGAAAACTGATTAATTGAGTGTGTTTAATAATCCATAACCAGAACAGAGCGAATATCAGAGTAATGCAAGCATAAAAAAAAAAAAATGTATACAGATTACTGAATACAGATAAGCACACACACACACACAC